>NC_091283.1:851431620-851731933 GCF_032444005.1 Ranitomeya imitator | reverse complement strand
ACTGTATATGGCACATCTATGGGGCACAGTGAACGGTGTAGAGCACTGTATATGGCACATCTATGGGGCACAGTGAACGGTGCAGAGCACTGTATATGGCACATCTATGGGGCACAGTGAACGGTGCAGAGCACCGTATATGGCACATCTATGGGGCACAGTGAACGGTGCAGAGCACTGTATATGGCACATCTATGGGGCACAGTGAACGGTGCAGAGCACCGTATATGGCACATCTATGGGGCACAGTGAACGGTGCAGAGCACAGTATATGGCACATCTATGGGGCACAGTGAACGGTGCAGAGCACAGTATATGGCACATCTATGGGGCACAGTGAACGGTGCAGAGCACTGTATATGGCACATCTATGGGGCACAGTGAACGGTGCAGAGCACAGTATATGGCACATCTATGGGGCACAGTGAACGGTGCAGAGCACAGTATATGGCACATCTATGGGGCACAGTGAACGGTGCAGAGCACTGTATATGGCACATCTATGGGGCACAGTGAACGGTGCAGAGCACCGTATATGGCACATCTATGGGGCACAGTGAACGGTGCAGAGCACAGTATATGGCACATCTATGGGGCACAGTGAACGGTGCAGAGCACTGTATATGGCACATCTATGGGGCACAGTGAACGGTGCAGAGCACTGTATATGGCACATCTATGGGGCACAATGAACGGTGCAGAGCACTGTATATGGCACATCTATGGGGCACAGTGAACGGTGCAGAGCACCGTATATGGCACATCTATGGGGCACAGTGAACGGTGCAGAGCACTGTATATGGCACATCTATGGGGCACAGTGAACGGTGCAGAGCACTGTATATGGCACATCTATGGGGCACAGTGAACGGTGCAGAGCACTGTATATGGCACATCTATGGGGCACAATGAACGGTGCAGAGCACTGTATATGGCACATCTATGGGGCACAGTGAACGGTGCAGAGCACAGTATATGGCACATCTATGGGGCACAGTGAACGGTGCAGAGCACTGTATATGGCACATCTATGGGGCACAGTGAACGGTGCAGAGCACTGTATATGGCACATCTATGGGGCACAGTGAACGGTGCAGAGCACTGTATATGGCACATCTATGGGGCACAATGAACGGTGCAGAGCACTGTATATGGCACATCTATGGGGCACAGTGAACGGTGCAGAGCACCGTATATGGCACATCTATGGGGCACAGTGAACGGTGCAGAGCACCGTATATGGCACATCTATGGGGCACAGTGAACGGTGCGGAGCACTGTATATGGCACATCTATGGGGCACAGTGAACGGTGCAGAGCACAGTATATGGCACATCTATGGGGCACAGTGAACGGTGCGGAGCACTGTATATGGCACATCTATGGGGCACAGTGAACGGTGCAGAGCACAGTATATGGCACATCTATGGGGCACAGTGAACGGTGCGGAGCACTGTATATGGCACATCTATGGGGCACAGTGAACGGTGCAGAGCACAGTATATGGCACATCTATGGGGCACAGTGAACGGTGCAGAGCACTATATGGCACATCTATGGGGCACAGTGAACGGTGCAGAGCACAGTATATGGCACATCTATGGGGCACAGTGAACGGTGCAGAGCACTATATGGCACATCTATGGGGCACAGTGAACGGTGCGGAGCACTGTATATGGCACATCTATGGGGCACAGTGAACGGTGCAGAGCACTGTATATGGCACATCTATGGGGCACAGTGAACGGTGCGGAGCACTGTATATGGCACATCTATGGGGCACAGTGAACGGTGCAGAGCACAGTATATGGCACATCTATGGGGAACAGTGAACGGTGCAGAGCACCGTATATGGCACATCTATGGGGCACAGTGAACGGTGCAGAGCACTGTATATGGCACATCTATGGGGCACAGTGAACGGTGTAGAGCACTGTATATGGCACATCTAGGGGGCACAGTGAACGGTACAGAGCACCGTATATGGCACATCTATGGGGCACAGTGAACGGTGCAGGGCACTGTATATGGCACATCTATGGGGCACAGTGAACGGTGCAGAGCACTGTATATGGCACATCTATGGGGCACAGTGAACGGTGCAGAGCACTGTATATGGCACATCTATGGGGCACAGTGAACGGTGCAGAGCACCGTATATGGCACATCTATGGGGCACAGTGAACGGTGCAGAGCACTGTATATGGCACATCTATGGGGCACAATGAACGGTGCAGGGCACCGTATATGGCACATCTATGGGGCACAATGAACGGTGCAGGGCACTGTATATGGCACATCTATGGGGCACAGTGAACGGTGCAGAGCACTGTATATGGCACATCTATGGGGCACAATGAACGGTGCAGAGCACTGTATATGGCACATCTATGGGGCACAATGAACGGTGCAGAGCACTGTATATGGCACATCTATGGGGCACAGTGAACGGTGCAGAGCACTGTATATGGCACATCTATGGGGCACAGTGAACGGTGCAGAGCACCGTATATGGCACATCTATGGGGCACAGTGAACGGTGCAGAGCACTGTATATGGCACATCTATGGGGCACAGTGAACGGTGCAGAGCACAGTATATGGCACATCTATGGGGCACAGTGAACGGTGCAGAGCACAGTATATGGCACATCTATGGGGCACAATGAACGGTGCAGAGCACTGTATATGGCACATCTATGGGGCACAGTGAACGGTGCAGAGCACTATATGGCACATCTATGGGGCACAGTGAACGGTGCAGAGCACTGTATATGGCACATCTATGGGGCACAGTGAACGGTGTAGAGCACAGTATATGGCACATCTATGGGGCACAGTGAACGGTGCAGAGCACCGTATATGGCACATCTATGGGGCACAGTGAACGGTGCAGAGCACTATATGGCACATCTATGGGGCACAGTGAACGGTGCAGGGCACTGTATATGGCACATCTATGGGGCACAGTGAACGGTGCAGAGCACCGTATATGGCACATCTATGGGGCACAGTGAACGGTGCAGAGCACTATATGGCACATCTATGGGGCACAGTGAACGGTGCAGAGCACTGTATATGGCACATCTATGGGGCACAGTGAACGGTGCGGAGCACCGTATATGGCACATCTATGGGGCACAGTGAACGGTGCAGAGCACTGTATATGGCACATCTATGGGGCACAGTGAACGGTGCAGAGCACCGTATATGGCACATCTATGGGGCACAGTGAACGGTGCAGAGCACTGTATATGGCACATCTATGGGGCACAGTGAACGGTGCAGAGCACTGTATATGGCACATCTATGGGGCACAGTGAACGGTGCAGAGCACCGTATATGGCACATCTATGGGGCACAATGAACGGTGCAGAGCACTGTATATGGCACATCTATGGGGCACAGTGAACGGTGCAGGGCACTGTATATGGGCACATCTATGGGGCACAGTGAACGGTGCAGGGCACCGTATATGGCACAGCAATGGGGCACAATGAATGGTGCAGAGCACTATATGGGGCACATCTATGGGGAAATAATGAACGGTGCAGAGCACTATATGGCACATCTATGGGGCACAGTGAACGGTGCAGAGCACTATATGGCACAGCTATGGGGAAATAATGATCTATTTTTATTTTTGAAATTCACCGGTAAATGCTGCATTTCCACCCTAGGCTTATACTCGAGTATATACGGTATATATATATTTCTCCTCATTCAAGATTCAAGATTCAAAGAAGCTTTATTGTCAGGACCAAATACACATCAGTTTTGCCAAAGCAAGTGTATAGAGGCAATAGGGATAGGGACTGAGGGGATGTTGGGTAGGAGCTGTGGGGGAGGTGGATGGGGCAGATCCAGGTTGGGGGCTATAGTCCATGGCATAGGGGAGGTGGATGGGGCAGGTTCAGGTTGGGGGCTATAGTCCATGGCATAGGGGAGGTGGATGGGGCAGATCCATTGTGGGGGCTATAGTCCATGGCATAGGGGAGGTGGATGGGGCAGATCCAGGTTGGGGGCTATAGTCCATGGCATAGGGGAGGTGGATGGGGCAGATCCATTGTGGGGGCTATAGTCCATGGCATAGGGGAGGTGGATGGGGCAGGTCCAGGTTGGGGGCTATAGTCCATGGCATAGGGGAGGTGGATGGGGCAGATCCAGGGTGGGGGCTATAGTCCATGGCATAGGGGAGGTGGATGGGGCAGATCCATTGTGGGGGCTATAGACCATGGCATAGGGGAGGTGGATGGGGCAGATCCATTGTGGGGGCTATAGTCCATGGCATAGGGGAGGTGGATGGGGCAGGTCCATTGTGGGGGCTATAGTCCATGGCATAGGGGAGGTGGATGGGGCAGATCCAGGTTGGGGGCTATAGTCCATGGCATAGGGGAGGTGGATGGGGCAGATCCATTGTGGGGGCTATAGTCCATGGCATAGGGGAGGTGGATGGGGCAGGTTCAGGTTGGGGGCTATAGTCCATGGCATAGGGGAGGTGGATGGGGCAGATCCATTGTGGGGGCTATAGTCCATGGCATAGGGGAGGTGGATGGGGCAGATCCAGGGTGGGGGCTATAGTCCATGGCATAGGGGAGGTGGATGGGGCAGATCCAGGTTGGGGGCTATAGTCCATGGCATAGGGGAGGTGGATGGGGCAGATCCATTGTGGGGGCTATAGTCCATGGCATAGGGGAGGTGGATGGGGCAGATCCAGGGTGGGGGCTATAGTCCATGGCATAGGGGAGGTGGATGGGGCAGGTTCAGGTTGGGGGCTATAGTCCATGGCATAGGGGAGGTGGATGGGGCAGATCCATTGTGGGGGCTATAGTCCATGGCATAGGGGAGGTGGATGGGGCAGGTCCATTGTGGGGGCTATAGTCCATGGCATAGGGGAGATGGATGGGGCAGATCCAGGGTGGGGGCTATAGTCCATGGCATAGGGGAGGTGGATGGGGCAGATCCAGGTTGGGGGCTATAGTCTATGGCATCATACTTCTCTTTCTCGCAGTCTATGACATTCGCTCACATACCGTGCTGCTATCTCCACTGCTCTCTCTTCTTCTCCCAGCAGGATATATGTTTTCTCTTCCTCCTTCATGGTGATGAAGTCTGGGAAGAGATGTGAGAGTCTCCTGAAGTGAGTGTCCCTCACTGCTGAGTATTTGGAGCAGTGTAGCAGGAAGTGGGTTTCGTCCTCTATGGCCTCCTGATCACAGTGTTGGCACAGTCTTTCCTCCCTGGGCTTGTAGCTCTGCCTGTGTCGGCCACATTCGATGGCCAGACTGTGGGCGCTGAGTCTATATCGGCTCAGGATCTGGCGGTCTCTGGGGTCCGGGAGTTTCTCCAGATATGGGGCCAGTCTGTAGTCTCTCTGTAGGCTCCGGTACATGGTCAGTTTCTGTGAGCTGATGATATCATTCTTCCAGTCACTGACATACCTCTCCTGGCCTTCATCTGCCATCTTCCTAATTCCGGCTTTTGTCAGGTTGTTGTGATTGGTGTTCTGCTCCGGTTGGGTTTGGCTGCGCTGTTCCGGGGGTTCTGGTTTTTCTGTTTCACCTTCATGTATCAGGGCTTTATGGTGATGGGAGCTTGGATTGCTCCTATGCAGGTGAGCCCGGAATGACAAATATATATATATATTTCCCCTCACAGACATTATATATATATATATATTTCCCCTCACAGACATTATATATATATATTTCCCCTCACAGACATTATATATATATATTTCCCCTCACAGACATTATATATATATATATATTTCCCCTCACAGACATTATATATATATATTTCCCCTCACAGACATTACATATATATATATTTCCCCTCACAGACATTATATATATATATATATATATATTTCTCCTCACAGACATTATATATATATATATATACATATATATATATATATATATATTTCTCCTCACAGACATTATATATATATTTCCCCTCACAGACATTATATATATATATATATATATATATATATATTTCCCCTCACAGACATTATATATATATATATATATTTCCCCTCACAGACATTACATATATATATATTTCCCCTCACAGACATTATATATATATATTTCCCCTCACAGACATTATATATATATATATATTTCCCCTCACAGACATTATATATATATATATATATATATATTTCCCCTCACAGACATTATATATATATATATATATATTTCCCCTCACAGACATTATATATATATATATATATATATTTCCCCTCACAGACATTATATATATATATTTCCCCTCACAGACATTATATATATATATATATATATATATATATATTTCCCCTCACAGACATTACATATATATATATTTCCCCTCACAGACATTATATATATATATATATATTTCTCCTCATAGACATTATATATAGATTCAAGATTCAAGATTCAAAGAAGCTTTATTGTCAGGACCAAATACACATCAGTTTTGCCAAAGCAAGTGTATAGAGGCAATAGGGATAGGGACTGAGGGGATGTTGGGTAGGAGCTGTAGGGGAGGTGGATGGGGCAGATCCAGGTTGGGGGCTATAGTCCATGGCATAGGGGAGGTGGATGGGGCAGGTTCAGGTTGGGGGCTATAGTCCATGGCATAGGGGAGGTGGATGGGGCAGATCCATTGTGGGGGCTATAGTCCATGGCATAGGGGAGGTGGATGGGGCAGATCCAGGTTGGGGGCTATAGTCCATGGCATAGGGGAGGTGGATGGGGCAGATCCAGGTTGGGGGCTATAGTCCATGGCATAGGGGAGGTGGATGGGGCAGGTCCATTGTGGGGGCTATAGTCCATGGCATAGGGGAGGTGGATGGGGCAGGTTCAGGTTGGGGGCTATAGTCCATGGCATAGGGGAGGTGGATGGGGCAGATCCAGGGTGGGGGCTATAGTCCATGGCATAGGGGAGGTGGATGGGGCAGATCCAGGTTGGGGGCTATAGTCCATGGCATAGGGGAGGTGGATGGGGCAGGTCCATTGTGGGGGCTATAGTCCATGGCATAGGGGAGGTGGATGGGGCAGGTTCAGGTTGGGGGCTATAGTCCATGGCATAGGGGAGGTGGATGGGGCAGATCCAGGGTGGGGGCTATAGTCCATGGCATAGGGGAGGTGGATGGGGCAGATCCAGGTTGGGGGCTATAGTCCATGGCATAGGGGAGGTGGATGGGGCAGGTCCAGGTTGGGGGCTATAGTCCATGGCATCATACTTCTCTTTCTCGCAGTCTATGACATTCGCTCACATACCGCGCTGCTATCTCCACTGCTCTCTCTTCTTCTCCCAGCAAGATATATGTTTTCTCTTCCTCCTTCATGGTGATGAAGTCCGGGAGGAGATGTGAGAGTCTCCTGAAGTGAGTGTCCCTCACTGCTGAGTATTTGGAGCAGTGTAGCAGGAAGTGGGTTTCGTCCTCTATGGCCTCCTGATCACAGTGTTGGCACAGTCTTTCCTCCCTGGGCTTGTAGCTCTGCCTGTGTCGGCCACATTCGATGGCCAGACTGTGGGCACTGAGTCTATATCGGCTCAGGATCTGGCGGTCTCTGGGGTCCGGGAGTTTCTCCAGATATGGGGCCAGTCTGTAGTCTCTCTGTAGGCTCCGGTACATGGTCAGTTTCTGTGAGCTGATGATATCATTCTTCCAGTCACTGACATACCTCTCCTGGCCTTCATCTGCCATCTTCCTAATTCCGGCTTTTGTCAGGTTGTTGTGATTGGTGTTCTGCTTCGGTTGGGTTTGGCTGGGCTGTTCCGGGGGTTCTGGTTTTTCTGTTTCACCTTCATGTATCAGGGCTTTATGGTGATGGGAGCTTGGATTGCTCCTATGCAGGTGAGCCCGGAATGACAAATATATATATATATTTCCCCTCACAGACATTATATATATATATTTCCCCTCACAGACATTATATATATATATTTCCCCTCACAGACATTATATATATATATATATTTCCCCTCACAGACATTATATATATATATATATATTTCCCCTCACAGACATTATATATATATATTTCCCCTCACAGACATTATATATATATATATATTTCTCCTCATACAGACATTATATATATTTCCCCTCACAGACATTATATATATATATTTCCCCTCACAGACATTATATATATATATTTCCCCTCACAGACATTATATATATATATATTTCCCCTCACAGACATTATATATATATATATTTCCCCTCACAGACATTATATATATATATTTCCCCTCACAGACATTATATATATATATATATATATATATATATATATATATATATATATATTTCCCCTCACAGACATTATATATATATTTCCCCTCACAGACATTATATATATATATATATATATATTTCCCCTCACAGACATTATATATATATTTCCCCTCACAGACATTATATATATATATATTTCCCCTCACAGACATTATATATATATATATTTCCCCTCACAGACATTACATATATATATATTTCTCCTCACAGACATTATATATATATATATTTCCCCTCACAGACATTATATATATATATTTCCCCTCACAGACATTATATATATATATTTCCCCTCACAGACATTATATATATATATATATATATATATATATTTCCACTCACAGACATTATATATATATATTTCCCCTCACAGACATTATATATATATATTTCCCCTCACAGACATTATATATATATATTTCTCCTCACAGACATTATATATATATATATATATATATATTTCCACTCACAGACATTATATATATATATTTCCCCTCACAGACATTATATATATATATTTCTCCTCACAGACATTATATATATATATATATATATATATATATTTCCCCTCACAGACATTATATATATATATATATATTTCCCCTCACAGACATTATATATATATATATATTTCCCCTCACAGACATTATATATATATATATATATTTCCCCTCACAGACATTATATATATATATATTTCCCCTCACAGACATTATATATATATATATTTCCCCTCACAGACATTATATATATATATATATATATTTCCCCTCACAGACATTATATATATATATATTTCCCCTCACAGACATTATATATATATATATTTCCCCTCACAGACATTATATATATATATATTTCCCCTCACAGACATTATATATATATATATATATTTCCCCTCACAGACATTATATATATATATATATATATATATTTCCCCTCACAGACATTACATATATATATATTTCCCCTCACAGACATTACATATATATATATATTTCCCCTCATAGACATTACATATATATATATTTCCCCTCACAGACATTATATATATATATATATTTCCCCTCACAGACATTATATATATATATATTTCCCCTCACAGACATTACATATATATATATTTCCCCTCACAGACATTATATATATATATATATTTCCCCTCACAGACATTACATATATATATATTTCCCCTCACAGACATTACATATATATATATATTTCCCCTCACAGACATTATATATATATATATTTCCCCTCACAGACATTACATATATATATATATTTCCCCTCACAGACATCATATATATATATATATAATTTCCCCTCACAGACATTACATATATATATTTCCCCTCACAGACATTATATATATATATTTCCCCTCACAGACATTATATATATATATATTTCCCCTCACAGACATTATATATATATATTTCCCCTCACAGACATTATATATATATATATTTCCCCTCACAGACATTATATATATATTTCCCCTCACAGACACATATATATATATATATATATATATATATATATATATATATATATATATACTAGCTGAAGAGCCCGGCGTTGCCTGGGCATAGTAAATATCTGTGGTTAGTTATAGCACGTCACTTCTCTCATTTTCCCAATCACATCTTTAATTTTCCCCCTCACATCTCTCATTCCCCCCTAACACTTGTCATTTCGACCTCACATCTGTCATTTTCTGATCACTACACTATTTTCCCTCACTCCTCATTTTGCACTCACACCTTTTCATTTTCACCTCACACCTCATTTTCACCTCAGTATATACATGTTTGTCATCTCCCTTATATATAGTATACACCTGTATGTCATCTCCTGTATATAGTATATACCTGTATGTCATCTCCCCTGTATATAGTATATACCTGCTGTGTGTCATCTCCCCTGTATATAGTATATACCTGTATGTCATACCCTCCTATATATAGTATATACCTGTATGTCATCTACTTCTATATATAGTATATACCTGTATGTCATCTCCTCCTGTATATAGTATATACCTGTGTGTCATCTCCCCTGCATATAGTATATATCTGTGTGTCATCTCTTCCTGTATATAGTATATACCTGTATGTCATCTTCTATATATAGCATATACCTGTATGTCATCTCCTCCTGTATATAGTATATACCTGTAGGTAATCTGCTCCTGTATATAGTATATACCTGTGTGTCATCTCCTCCTGTATATAGTATATACCTGTATGTCATCTCCTCCTGTATATAGTATGTACCTGTATGTCATCTCCTCCTCTATATAGTATATACCTGTGTGTCATCTCTCCTGTATATAGTATATACCTGTGTGATCTCCTGTATTAGACCTCGTTAACACGTTATTTGGTCAGTATTTTTACCTCAGTATTTGTAAGATAAATTGGCAGCCTGATAAATCCCCAGCCAACAGGAAGCCCTCCCCTTGGCAGTATATATTAGCTCACACATACACATAATAGACAGGTCATGTGACTGACAGCTGCCGTATTTCCTATATGGTACATTTGTTGCTCTTGTAGTTTGTCTGCTTATTAATCAGATTTTTTATTTTTGAAGGCTAATACCAGACTTGTGTGTGTTTTAGGGCGAGTTTCGTTTGTCAAGTTGTGTGTGTTGAGTTTTGTGTGGCGACATGCATGTAGCAACTTTTTGTGTGTCGAGTTGCATGTGACAGGTTAGTGTAGCAAGTTGTGTGCAGCAAGTTTTGCGCATGGCGAGTTTTATATCTGGTGCCTTTTGAGTATGTGCAAGTTTTGTGTGAGGCAACTTTTGCATGTGTTGCAAATTTTGTGCATGTGGCAATTTTTCCGCGTGTGCAAGTTTTGCGTGTGGCGAGTTTTCCATGAGGTGAGTTTTGCACGTGTGGCGAGTTTTGCGTGAGCCTGGTTTTTGCATGTGGCGAGTTTTGAGCGGCGACTTTTGTATTTCGACTTTTATGTGGCGAGGTTGGTGTATTTGTGGTGAAATGTGTGCTGAGGGTGGTCTATGTGTTCAAGCACGTGGTAGTGTGTGGTGCATTTTGTGTGTGTGTTCATATCCCCGTGTGTGGTGAGTATCCCATGTCGGGGCCCCACCTTAGCAATTGTACGGTATATACTCTTTGGCGCCATCGCTCTCACTCTTTCAGTCCCCCTTGTTCACATCTGGTAGCTGTCAATTTGCCTCCAACACTTTTCCTTTCACTTTTCCCCATTATGTAGATAGGGGCAAAATTGTTTGGTGAATTGGAAAGCGCAGGGTTAAAATTTCGCCTCACAACATAGCCACACACACACACACACACCTTTATATAGTAGATTTCTCCTCATACAGACGTGTGTATATATATACTTCTCCTCACTCTGCCATTATAGTCTTCCCCTCATACAGACATTATATATATCTCCTCATACAGACGTGTATATATATATTTAGTCTTCCCCTCCCCCGGTCCTCGCCTCCCGGCCTCCTCCTCCTCTGTGCCGCCGCTGCCCCCTGCCGGTGGGGCCGTTCTCCGGTGGGGCCGTTCTCCGGTGGGGCCGCTCTCCGCGCCCGCCGTCCTGCAGCCCCCCGGCTCCCGGGACCCCCAGCTGCCGGCGCAGGAGCCGCTTATCTGGGACATGAAAGTCGCCATTATCAGCGCCGAGCAGAGCGGAGGGGCCGGGGCCCGGAGAAAGGAGCCGTGCGGGGACACAAAGGCCACTCACCTCATTAGCATGAACCCTCGGCGGCCCCTCTGAGCCCCTCTAATCCCCCCGCATTCAAAGGCCTCGGAGTAATGAAGCTTTACAGCTAATAGAGGCGCTAATCCCCCCCCGCCCTGCGACAAACGTGCGACATCTCCGCCGGACTCTGCGCCACCTGCGGGAGGGAGCGCTCTGCGCGGATTAGACGCGGCCGCCCGATAATTGCCCGAACTCATTTGCACTTTCACAAAAGCCCCCGGGAGCCTTTGTAGGAGAACAGAGAGGACGAGGCGCCATTATCGCCGGACATCATCGCCGGACAGGAGCGACTCATGCGCTAATCAGGCGCGAACAAGCAACGGCGGCGCTTTCATGTCCGGGCAGGTGCGACAGGCGTCGGTGCAGACATCGGCCGCAGGCACATATCGGCCGCAGGCACTGGTCGGCCGCACATATCGGCTGCAGGCACTGGTCGGGCGCACACATATCGGCCGCAGGCACTGGTCGGTCGCACATATCGGCTGCAGGCACTGGTCGGGCGCACACATATCGGCTGCAGGCACTGGTCGGGCGCACACATATCGGCCGCAGGCACTGGTCGGGCGCACACATATCGGCTGCAGGCACTGGTCGGGCGCACACATATCGGCCGCAGGCACTGGTCGGTCGCACATATCGGCCGCAGGCACTGGTCGGTCGCACATATTGGCCGCAGGCACTGGTCGGGCGCACACATATCGGGCGCAGGCACTGGTCGGTCGCACATATCGGCTGCAGGCACTGGTCGGGCGCACACATATCGGGCGCAGGCACTGGTCGGGCGCACACATATCGAGCGCAGGCACTGGTCGGCCGCACACATATCGGCCGCAGGCACTGGTCGGCCGCACACATATCGGCCGCAGGCACTGGTCGGCCGCACACATATCGGCCGCAGGCACTGGTCGGGCGCACACATATCGGCTGCAGGCACTGGTCGGGCGCACACATATCGGCTGCAGGCACTGGTCGGCCGCACACATATCGGCTGCAGGCACTGGTCGGGCGCACACACATCGGCCGCAGGCACTGGTCGTCTGGATATGAGAACTCTTTATTGACAATCTTGACATCGTACTTCTCGGAAGTGTAATCCTAGAGTCACCACAACACACAGACGTCTGTACAATCCGCTCGGCGCTGCGTCTCTCTGCGTCTCTCCTGCGGTCCTGGGCGCAATGTCCGGAGAGGATCCGCATCCAGCACAATTTCCGCAGGAGGCTCCTCTGCCCGCGGATCGCGTCCCCGAGGGGCCCGGAGCATAAGATAATCCCGGGGGCCCCGGATAGAAGTGTCCATGACCAGTGCAGCTCGTGGCTAATCGTCCGACGTGACGTCGATCTCCTCGGGGCTCTGCTGCTTGGTCGCGATCCTCCAGCGGTTGATGTGGTGCGTGCCCTTCTTCTTCTGGGCGCAGTCGGATCCTTCTTCCTCCAGTTTTTGTCTTTTAAACTTCGTTCTCCGATTCTGAAACCAAACTTTTACCTGAGAAACAAAAGGCACAAAATTAGCACAAAAATCGCATCTCCCTTACTACAAAAAGGCGTCATAAATACCGCACTGACTGAACGCGACCCTGTGTACTGCCCGCGACTGTGCGACCAGCGATAGAAATCCGTGCGACCGCAACACTACATCTGCAAGTAGCTGCGACATTCCCGCATCACCTCCAGAAATATACTGCGACATTCCCGCATCACCTCCAGAAATATACTGCGACATTCCCGCTTCACCACCATAAATATACTGCGACATTCCTGCATCACCTCCAGAAATACACTGCGACATTCCTGCATCACCTTAATGTATATACTGCGACATTCCCGCATCACCACCATAAATATACTGCGACATTCCCGCATCACCTCCATAAATATACTGCGACATTCCCGCATCACCCCATGGATACACTGCGACATTCCCGCATACACACACCCGCCTGGTGCCCCCATACGTCCCCCCTCGGCCCGCATTTTGGGGTCTCCGCTGCTGGTTTTACTTGATTGTGAAAAGCTACAAAATCTCAGACGATTTATAATCTCTGCCGCAGGGATCGACCCCGACAACCGACAACTAATAGCCGCTCCGCCGACAACTGATAACTAATGGCCGCTCCGCTGACAACTGATAACTAATGGCCGCTCCGCCGACAACCGATAACTGATGGCCGCTCCGCCGACAACTGATAACTAATGGCCGCTCCGCGGACAACTGACAACTGATGGCCGCTCCGCCGACAACTAATAGCCGCTCCGCCGACAACCGACAACTAATAGCCGCTCCGCCGACAACTGATAACTAATGGCCGCTCTGCGGAAAACCGACAACTGATGGCCGCTCCGCCGACAACTGACAACTAATAGCCGCTCCGCCGACAACCAATAGCCGTTCCGCCGACAACCGATGGCCACTCCGCCGACAACTGATGGCCGCACCGCCGACAACTGATGGCCGCTCCGCCGACAACCGATGGCCGCTCCGCCGACAACTGATAACTGATGGCCGCTCCGCCGACAACCGATGGCCGCTTCGCCGACAACCGATAACTGATGGCCGCTCCGCCGACAACTGATGGCCGCTCCGTCGACAACCAATAGCCGCTCCGCCGACAACCGATGGCAGCTCCGCCGACAACCGACAACTAATAGCCGCTCCGCCGACAACCAATAGCCGCTCCGCCGACAACCGATGGCAGCTCCGCCGACAACCGACAACTAATAGCCGCTCCGTCGACAACCAATAGCCGCTCCGCCGACAACCGATGGCAGCTCCGCCGACAACCGACAACTAATAGCCGCTCCGCCGACAACCGACAACTAATAGCCGCTCCGCCGACAACTGATAACTAATGGCCGCTCCGCCGACAACTGATAACTAATGGCCGCTCCGCCGACAACTAATAACTAATGGTCCCTCCACCGACAACTGATAACTAATGGCCGCTCCGCCGACAACTGATAACTAATGGCCGCTCCACCGACAACTGATAACTAATATCCGCTCCGCCGACAACTAATAACTAATAGCCGCTCCACCGACAACTAATATCCGCTCCGCCGACAACTAATAACTAATAGCCGCTCCACCGACAACTAATATCCGCTCCCCCGACAACTAATAACTAATAGCCGCTCCGCCGACAACTAATAACTAATAGCCGCTCAGCCGACAACTGATAACTAATAGCCGCTCCGCCGACAACTAATAACTAATAGCCGCTCAGCCGACAACTGATGGCCGCTCCGCCGACAACTGATAACTAATATCCGCTCCGCCGACAACTAATAACTAATAGCCGCTCCGCCGACAACTAATAACTAATAGCCGCTCAGCCGACAACTGATGGCCGCTCCGCCGACAACTGATAACTAATATCCGCTCCGCCGACAACTAATAACTAATAGCCGCTCCGCCGACAACTAATAACTAAAAGCCGCTCAGCCGACAACTGATGGCCGCTCCGCCGACAACTGATAACTAATATCCGCTCCGCCGACAACTAATAACTAATAGCCGCTCCGCCGACAACTGATAACTAATAGCCGCTCCGCCGACAACTAATAACTAATAGCCGCTCAGCCGACAACTGATGGCCGCTCCGCCGACAACTGATAACTAATAGCCGCTCCGCCGACAACTGATGGCCGCTCCGCCGACAGCCGCACACAGCGAGCTGGGACCCTGACAGCAGCCGCACAGGAAGAGGCGCTCGGGGGTCTCCAGCTCCGATGTCTCCGCCATTTATAGAATGCTACAAAAATCAGAAAGAAGAAAAATCCACAGAAAAAAACACAAAAGTAACAAGAGAAAAAACGGAAAAGATCCGCACAGTGTGAACTGCGAGGAGGCCGAGAGGAGAGCGGCAGATAGCAACAATGTGTCAAAGGACACGGAGCGCCGCTCTCACTAGTCCGTATTAGTCCTGCCCTATATAATTATACATTGTGTCATCGGTATTATACACATCACTACTAATAACCCGATATAACTACATGCAGTATTATATACATTGTATCATCCACTTCCTCTATATAATAATTTATATTAATCACTTTCTGAATATAATTATTTACATTAATCACTTCCTATAATTTACGTTAATTACTTCCTATATATATAATTTACATTAATCACTTCCTATAATTTACATTAATCACTTCCTATAATTTACGTTAATCACTTCCTGTAATTTACATTAATCACTTCCTATAATTTACGTTAATCACTTCCTATAATTTACATTAATCACTTCCTATAATTTACATTAATCACTTCCTGTATATAATAATTTACATTAATCACTTCCTGTATATAACTATTTACATTAATCACTTCCTGTATACAATTATTTACATTAATCACTTCCTGTATGTAATTATTTACATTAATCACTTCCTGTATGTAATTATTTACATTAATCACTTCCTGTATATAATTATTTACATTAATCACTTCCTGTATATAATTATTTACATTAATCACTTCCTATAATTATTTACATTAATCACTTCCTATAATTTACATTAATCACTTCCTGTATATAATTATTTACATCACTTCCTGTATACAATTATTTACATTTAATCACTTCCTGTATACAATTATTTACATTAATCACTTCCCGTATATAATTATTTACATTAATCACTTCCTGTATATAATTATTTACATTAATCACTTCCTGTATATAATAATTTACATTAATCACTTCCTGTATATAATAATTTACATTAATCACTTCCTGTATGTAATTATTTACATTAATCACTTCCTGTATATAATAATTTACATTAATCACTTCCTGTATATAATAATTTACATTAATCACTTCCTGTATATAATTATTTACATTAATCACTTCATGTATATAATAATTTACATTAATCACTTCATGTATATAATTATTTACATTAATCACTTCATGTATATAATTATTTACATTAATCACTTCCTGTATGTAATTATTTACATTAATCACTTCCTGTATGTAATTATTTACATTAATCACTTCCTATATATAATAATTTACATTAATCACTTCCTGTATACAATTATTTACATTAATCACTTCCTGTATACATTTACATTAATCACTTCCTCTATATAATTATTTACATTAATCACTTCATGTATATAATTATTTACAGTAATCACTTTTTGTATATAATTATTTACATTAATCACTTCCTGTATGTAATTATTTACATTAATCACTTCCTATATATAATTATTTACATTAATCACTTCCTGTATACAATTATTTACATTAATCACTTCCTGTATGTAATTATTTACATTAATCACTTCCTGTATGTAATTATTTACATTAATCACTTCCTATATATAATTATTTACATTAATCACTTCCTGTATGTAATTATTTACATTAATCACTTCCTGTATATAATTATTTACATTAATCACTTCCTGTATATAATTATTTACATTAATCACTTCCTGTATATAATTATTTACATTAATCACTTCCTGTATGTAATTATTTACATTAATCACTTACTATATATAATTATTTACATTAATCACTTCCTGTATGTAATTATTTACATTAATCACTTCCTGTATATAATTATTTACATTAATCACTTCCTGTATATAATTATTTACATTAATCACTTCCTGTATATAATTATTTACATTAATCACTTCCTGTATGTAATTATTTACATTAATCACTTCCTATATATAATTATTTACATTAATCACTTCCTGTATGTAATTATTTACATTAATCACTTCCTGTATATAATTATTTACATTAATCACTTCCTGTATATAATTATTTACATTAATCACTTCCTGTATATAATTATTTACATTAATCACTTCCTGTATATAATTATTTACATTAATCACTTCCTGTAGAATTAGATGTTCTGTTCTTTCCTTCCTCACTAATATCTGTGTCTCCAGGATCCCCCCCAGCAGCGGGATCTCCTGTCCCAGGATTACTTCCTGGCCTCCCTTCTTACTAGATCCCCTTTGCTGGGATCTTACTTTTGGATAGTGGATCCCGTTTCAGCCCCTTTTCTTCCCGTCGATTCCGCACCTCAGCACTCCCCTCATCATCCTCAGCACTTCCCTCATCATCCTCAGCACTCCCCTCATCATCCTCAGCACTCCCCTCATCATCCTCAGCACTCCCCTCATCATCCTCAGCACTCCCCTCATCATCCTCAGCACTCCCCTCATCATCCTCAGCACTCCCCTCATCATCCTCAGCACTCCCCTCATCATCCTCAGCACTCCCCTCATCATCCTCAGCACTCCCCTCATCATCCTCAGCACTCCCCTCATCATCCTCAGCACTCCCCTCATCATCCTCAGCACTCCCCTCATCATCCTCAGCACTCCCCTCATCATCCTCAGCACTCCCCTCATCATCCTCAGCACTCCCCTCATCATCCTCACTACTCCCCTCATCATCCTCAGCACTGCCCTCATCATCCTCACTACTCCCCTCATCGTCCTTACTACTCCTCTCATCATCCTCAGAACTGCCCGCGCCATGAGACAGCAGCACAGAGGACCCCAGCCCGGCGCAGCCCCTCACCCGCCGGCCCGGGGGGCTCAGCCTCTCTCCCCCGCAGTCATTACATTAGTGACAAGTGTGAATTCTCCATCATCACCTCCGGCTCCTAATAACGATCAATTGCTGGAGAAACGATCCTGCAATTATCACAAGCTCCGATCACACATTTTCACTTTCCTCTCAGCCTCCAACTGTCACCCACTCCCCTGGCTGCGTACCCCCCATACTCACTGCACCTCCTGTATACCCCCCATACTCACTGCACCTCCTGTATACCCCTCATACTCACTGCACCTCCTGTGTACCCCCCATACTCACTGCACCTCCTGTATACCCCCCATACTCACTGCACCTCCTGTATACCCCCCATACTCACTGCACCTCCTGTATACCCCTCATACTCACTGCACCTCCTGTGTACCCCCCATACTCACTGCACCTCCTGTATACCCCCCATACTCACTGCACCTCCTGTATACCCCCATACTCACTGCACCTCCTGTGTACCCCCCATACTCACTGCACCTCCTGCATACCCCTCATACTCACTGCACCTCCTGTATACCCCCATACTCACTGCACCTCCTGTGTACCCCCCATACTCACTGCACCTCCTGTGTACCCCCCATACTCACTGCACCTCCTGCGTACCCCCATACTCACTGCACCTCCTGTATACCCCCATACTCACTGCACCTCCTGTATACCCCCATACTCACTGCACCTCCTGTATACCCCCCATACTCACTGCACCTCCTGTATACCCCCCATACTCACTGCACCTCCTGCATACCCCCATACTCACTGCACCTCCTGTATACCCCCATACTCACTGCACCTCCTGTATACCCCCCATACTCACTGCACCTCCTGTATACCCCCCATACTCACTGCACCTCCTGTATACCCCCATACTCACTGCACCTCCTGTATACCCCCATACTCACTGCACCTCCTGTATACCCCCCATATTCACTGAACCTCCTGTATACCCCCCATACTCACTGCACCTCCTGTATACCCCCCATACTCACTGCACCTCCTGTATACCCCCATACTCACTGCACCTCCTGTATACCCCCCATATTCACTGAACCTCCTGTATACCCCCCATACTCACTGCACCTCCTGTATACCCCCATACTCACTGCACCTCCTGTATACCCCCCATATTCACTGAACCTCCTGTATACCCCCATACTCACTGCACCTCCTGTATACCCCCCATATTCACTGAACCTCCTGTATACCCCCCATACTCACTGCACCTCCTGTATACCCCCCATACTCACTGCACCTCCTGTATACCCCCATACTCACTGCACCTCCTGTATACCCCCCATATTCACTGAACCTCCTGTATACCCCCCATACTCACTGCACCTCCTGTATACCCCCCATACTCACTGCACCTCCTGTATACCCCCATACTCTCGCCCCGCACTCCACTCGTCCTCCCGCCGCCCCGCACTCGTCCTCCCGCCGCCCCGCACTCGTCCTCCCGCCGCCCCGCACTCGTCCTCCCGCCGCCCCGCACTCGTCCTCCCGCCGTTCCAATCACTCGTAGTCTGTAATAACGCGGCCTCTCGTCAGGAGAAGAACAGACAGGACGTCCCCGCTCGTTTATCACGTCCACAACACACAATGCGGTAATGAACGCGCTCGACCTGAAAGTCAACTCATTACAGCAATTAGCGGCTCCGACAAAGAAGATTATTAACATTCAGCGCCGGGCGGGCAACGACTGCGCCAAGCTCAGCGCGGCCACACAGGGAACAGAGGCCGAGTGAGGGTCTCTATAGAGATCTGCCCAGACTAGGGGGCAGAGGCCGGCCAGTGTGCTCGGGGCTAGAGGGGCAGAGGCCGGCCAGTGTGCCCGGGGCTAGAGGGGCAGAGGCCGGCCAGTGTGCTCGGGGCTAGAAGGGCAGAGGCCGGCCAGTGTGCTCGGGGCTAGAGGGGCAGAGGCCGGCCAGTGTGCCCGGGGCTAGAGGGGCAGAGGCCGGCCAGTGTGCTCGGGGCTAGAGGGGCAGAGGCCGGCCAGTGTGCTCGGGGCTAGAGGGGCAGAGGCCGGGCAGTGTGCCCGGGGCTAGAGAGGCAGAGTCCGTCCAGTGTGCCTGGGGCTAGAGGGGCAGAGGCCAGTCCTGTGCCCGGGACTAGAGGGGCAGAGACAGGAGCTGTGGCCGTGCTAGAGGGTCAGAGGCCAGCCTGTGTGTCAAGGGCTAGAGGGGTAGATGCCGGCCAGTGTGCCTGGAGCTACAGGAGCAGTGGCTGGCCAGTGTGCCCGGGGCTAGAGGGGCAGAGGCCGGGCAGTGTGCCTGGGGCTAGAGGGGCAGAGGCCGGCCAGTGTGCCCAGGGCTAGAGGGGCAGAGGCCGGCCAGTGTGCCCGGGGCTAGAGGGGCAGACGCCGGCCAGTGTGCCCGGGGCTAGAGGGGCAGAGGCCGGCCAGTGTGCCCGGGGCTAGAGGGGCAGAGGCCGGTCAGTGTGCCCGGGGCTAGAGGGGCAGAGGCCGGTCAGTGTGCCCGGGGCTAGAGGGGCAGAGGCCGGCCAGTGTGCCCGGGGCTAGAGGGGCAGAGGCCGGCCAGTGTGCCCGGGGCTAGAGGGGCAGAGGCCGGTCAGTGTGCCCGGGGCTAGAGGGGCAGAGGCCGGCCAGTGTGCCCGGGGCTAGAGGGGCAGAGGCCGGCCAGTGTGCCCGGGGCTAGAGGGGCAGACGCCGGCCAGTGTGCCCGGGGCTAGAGGGGCAGAGGCCGGCCAGTGTGCCCGGGGCTAGAGGGGCAGAGGCCGGCCAGTGTGCCCGGGGCTAGAGGGGCAGAGGCCGGCCAGTGTGCCCGAGGGTAGAGGGGCAGAGGCCGGCCAGTGTGCTCGGGGCTAGAGGGGCAGAGGCCGGCCAGTGTGCTCGGGGCTAGAAGGGCAGAGGCCGGCCAGTGTGCTCGGGGCTAGAAGGGCAGAGGCCGGCCAGTGTGCTCGGGGCTAGAGGGGCAGAGGCCGGCCAGTGTGCCCGGGGCTAGAGGGGCAGAGGCCGGCCAGTGTGCTCGGGGCTAGAGGGGCAGAGGCCGGCCAGTGTGCTCGGGGCTAGAGGGGCAGAGGCCGGGCAGTGTGCCCGAGGCTAGAGAGGCAGAGTCCGTCCAGTGTGCCTGGGGCTAGAGGGGCAGAGGCCAGTCCTGTGCCCGGGACTAGAGGGGCAGAGACAGGAGCTGTGGCCGTGCTAGAGGGTCAGAGGCCAGCCTGTGTGTCAAGGGCTAGAGGGGTAGATGCCGGCCAGTGTGCCTGGAGCTACAGGAGCAGTGGCTGGCCAGTGTGCCCGGGGCTAGAGGGGCAGAGGCCGGGCAGTGTGCCTGGGGCTAGAGGGGCAGAGGCCGGCCAGTGTGCCCAGGGCTAGAGGGGCAGAGGCCGGCCAGTGTGCCCGGGGCTAGAAGGGCAGAGGCTGGCCAATGTGCACAGGGCTAGAGGGGCAGAGGCCAGTCTGTGGGCCTGGGGTTAGAGGGTTAGAGGCTGGCCAGTGTGCCTGGAGATAGAGGGGCAGTGGCTGGCCTGTGTGATCGGGGCTAGAGGGGCAGAGGCCGGGCAGTGTGCCCGGGGCTAGAGGGGCAGAGGCCGGCCAGTGTGCCCAGGGCTAGAGGGGCAGAGGCCGGCCAGTGTGCCCAGGGCTAGAGGGGCAGAGGCCGGCCAGTGTGCCCAGGGCTAGAGGGGCAGAGGCTGGCCAATGTGCACGGGGCTAGAGGGGCAGAGGCCAGTCTGTGGGCCTGGGGTTAGAGGGTCAGAGGCTGGCCAGTGTGCCCGGAGATAGAGGGGCAGTGGCTGGCCTGTGAGATCGGGGCTAGAGGGGCAGAGGCTGGACAGTGTGATCGGGGCTAGAGGGGCAGAGGCCGGACAGTGTGCCTGGGGCTAGAGGGGCAGAGGCCGGCCAGTGTGATCGGGGCTAGAGGGGCAGTGGCCAGACAGTGTGCCCGGGGCTAGAGGGGCAGTGGCCGGCCAGTGTGCCCGGGGCTAGAGGGGCAGAGGCCGGACAGGGTGCCTGGGGCTAGAGGGGCAGTGGCCGGCCAGTGTGATCGGGGCTAGAGGGGCAGAGGCCAGACAGTGTGCCCGGGGCTAGAGGGGCAGAGGCCAGACAGTGTGCCTGGGGCTAGAGGGGCAGAGGCCGGCCAGTGTGATCGGGGCTAGAGGGGCAGTGGCCAGACAGTGTGATCGGGGCTAGAGGGGCAGAGGCCGGACAGTGTGCCTGGGGCTAGAGGGGCAGAGGCTGGCCAATGTGCACGGGGCTAGAGGGGCAGAGGCCAGTCTGTGGGCCTGGGGTTAGAGGGTTAGAGGCTGGCCAGTGTGCCCGGAGATAGAGGGGCAGTGGCTGGCCTGTGTGATCGGGGCTAGAGGGGCAGAGGCCGGGCAGTGTGCCTGGGGCTAGAGGGGCAGAGGCCGGCCAGTGTGCCCAGGGCTAGAGGGGCAGAGGCCGGCCAGTGTGCCCAGGGCTAGAGGGGCAGAGGCCGGCCAGTGTGCCCCGGGATAGAAGGGCAGAGGCTGGACAGTGTGATCGGGGCTAGAGGGGCAGAGGCCGGACAGTGTGCCTGGGGCTAGAGGGGCAGAGGCCGGCCAGTGTGATCGGGGCTAGAGGGGCAGTGGCCAGACAGTGTGCCCGGGGCTAGAGGGGCAGTGGCCGGCCAGTGTGCCCGGGGCTAGAGGGGCAGAGGCCGGACAGTGTGCCTGGGGCTAGAGGGGCAGTGGCCGGCCAGTGTGATCGGGGCTAGAGGGGCAGAGGCCAGACAGTGTGCCCGGGGCTAGAGGGGCAGAGGCCAGACAGTGTGCCCGGGGCTAGAGGGGCAGAGGCCAGACAGTGTGCCTGGGGCTAGAGGGGCAGAGGCCGGCCAGTGTGATCTGGGCTAGAGGGGCAGTGGCCAGACAGTGTGATCGGGGCTAGAGGGGCAGAGGCCGGACAGTGTGCCTGGGGCTAGAGGGGCAGAGGCCGGCCAGTGTGATCGGGGCTAGAGGGGCAGAGGCCGGACAGTGTGCCTGGGGCTAGAGGGGCAGAGGCCGGCCAGTGTGATCGGGGCTAGAGGGGCAGAGGCCGGTCAGTGTGCCCGGGGCTAGAGGGGCAGAGGCCGGCCAGTGTGCCCGGGGCTAGAGGGGCAGTGGCCGGCCAGTGTGCCTGGTGCTAGAGGGGCAGAGGCCGGCCAGTGTGATCGGGGCTAGAGGGGCAGAGGCCGGCCAGTGTGCCCGGGGCTAGAGGGGCAGAGGCCGGCCAGTGTGCCTGGTGCTAGAGGGGCAGAGGCCGGCCAGTGTGATCGGGCTAGAGGGGCAGAGGCCAGACAGTGTGCCCGGGGCTAGAGGGGCAGAGGCCAGCCAGTGTGCCCGGGGCTAGAGGGGCAGAGGCCGGCCAGTGTGATCGGGGCTAGAGGGGCAGAGGCCGGTCAGTGTGCCCGGGGCTAGAGGGGCAGAGGCCGGCCAGTGTGCCCGGGGCAAGAGGGGCAGTGGCCGGCCAGTGTGCCTGGTGCTAGAGGGGCAGAGGCCGGCCAGTGTGATCGGGGCTAGAGGGGCAGAGGCCGGCCAGTGTGCCCGGGGCTAGAGGGGCAGAGGCCGGCCAGTGTGCCTGGTGCTAGAGGGGCAGAGGCCGGCCAGTGTGATCGGGCTAGAGGGGCAGAGGCCAGACAATGTGCCCGGGGCTAGAGGGGCAGAGGCCGGCCAGTGTGCCCGGGGCTAGAGGGGCAGTGGCCGGCCAGTGTGATCAGGGCTAGAGGGGCAGAGGCCGGCCAGTGTGCCCGGGGCTAGAGGGGCAGAGGCCGGCCAGTGTGCCTGGTGCTAGAGGGGCAGTGGCCGGCCAGTGTGATCGGGGCTAGAGGGGCAGAGGCCGGCCAGTGTGCCCGGGGCTAGAGGGGCAGAGGCCGGCCAGTGTGCCCGGGGCTAGAGGGGCAGAGGCCGGCCAGTGTGCCTGGTGCTAGAGGGGCAGAGGCCGGCCAGTGTGATCGGGCTAGAGGGGCAGAGGCCAGACAGTGTGCCCGGGGCTAGAGGGGCAGAGGCCGGCCAGTGTGCCCGGGGCTAGAGGGGCAGAGGCCGGACAGTGTGCCTGGGGCTAGAGGGGCAGAGGCCGGCCAGTGTGATCGGGGCTAGAGGGGCAGTGGCCGGCCAGTGTGCCCGGGGCTAGAGGGGCAGAGGCCGGACAGTGTGCCTGGGGCTAGAGGGGCAGAGGCCGGCCAGTGTGATCGGGGCTAGAGGGGCAGTGGCCGGCCAGTGTGCCCGGGGCTAGAGGGGCAGTGGCCGGCCAGTGTGCCTGGTGCTAGAGGGGCAGAGGCCGGCCAGTGTGATCGGGGCAGAGGCCGGCCAGTGTGCCCGGGGCTAGAGGGGCAGAGGCCGGACAGTGTGATCGGGGCTAGAGGGGCAGAGGCCGGACAGTGTGCCTGGGGCTAGAGGGGCAGAGGCCGGCCAGTGTGATCGGGGCTAGAGGGGCAGAGGCCGGCCAGTGTGATCGGGGCTAGAGGGGCAGAGGCCGGCCAGTGTGCCTGGTGCTAGAGGGGCAGAGGCCGGCCAGTGTGATCGGGCTAGAGGGGCAGAGGCCGGCACTATGCCTAGGCGGAGGCTCGGTACCTGTGTCTCGGTCAGGCTCAGGCTGTGCGCCAGCTGCTTCCTCTCTGCGCCCACCACGTAGTGGTTCTTCTCGAAGGCGTGCTCCAGCCGCAGCAGCTGGGACGGGGAGAAGGCGGTTCGGATCCGCTTGGGTTTCCGCGCCAGAGCGTTGTGCAATAAGAAGCTCTCGGCACTGGAGTCATTACCTGCGGAGAGAGCAGGGAGCGAAGTGAGCAAAGTGTACCCGAGACCCCCAACAGCACATAATACAGAGGGCGGCATCTGCCGCAGGGTGTACACGGTGCTGTAGACCCACCGCACGCCTGGCTGTATATACGGGCAGGTCACCAGAAACACCGCGCTGACAGTCACTGTATACCCCGCGACTATGACCTGCACACATATATACTGTACATGAAGGACACGGGCACCACCCACACCTCGTACACACTGCATAGACCTGCGGATTACCTGCGACATGTACCGCACCAAGTATAAAGCCGCACCACGTACACAGCCGCAACGCATGCGCTAATTAGAGGGGAAAATAGAACCGACTTTAATTGTGTCCATTATGTCTATGAGTGCACGGGGAGGGGGGCAGAGGATAGCACTTCATGAGCTATAATACTCCAGTGCCCTGTAACACACACAATATATATATATTATATCATTATGTGAACAGGGGCAGAGGATAGCACTTCATGAGCCATAATACTCCAGTGCCCTGTAACACACACATTATATATATATATTATATCATTATGTTAACAGGGGCAGAGGATAGCACTTCATGAGCTATAATACTCCAGTGCCCTGTAACACACACAATATATATATATATTATATCATTATGTGCACGGGGCAGAGGATAGCACTTCATGAGCCATAATACTCCAGTGCCCTGTAACACACACATTATATATATATATTATATCATTATGTTAACAGGGGCAGAGGATAGCACTTCATGAGCTATAATACTCCAGTGCCCTGTAACACACACTATATATATATATTATATCATTATGTGAACAGGGGCAGAGGATAGCACTTCATGAGCCATAATACTCCAGTGCCCTGTAACACACACATTATATATATATATATATATATATATATATATATATATATATATATATATATATATATATATATTATATCATTATGTGAACAGGGGCAGAGGATAGCATTTCATGAGCTATAATACTCCAGTGCCCTGTAACACACACATTATATATATATTATATCATTATGTGAACAGGGGCAGAGGATAGCACTCCATGAGCCATAATACTCCAGTGCCCTGTAACACACACATTATATATATATTATATCATTATGTGCACGGGGCAGAGGATAGCACTCCATGAGCCATAATACTCCAGTGCCCTGTAACACACACATTATATATATATATATATATATATATATATATATTATATCATTATGTGAACAAGGGCACAGGATAGCACTTCATGAGCTATAATACTCCAGTGCCCTGTAACACACACATTATATATATATATTATATCATTATGTGCACGGGGCAGAGGATAGCACTCCATGAGCCATAATACTCCAGTGCCCTGTAACACACACATTATATATATATATTATATCATTATGTGAACAGGGGCAGAGGCTAGCACTTCATGAGCCATAATACTCCAGTGCCCTGTAACACACACATTATATATATATATTATATCATTATGTGAACAAGGGCACAGGATAGCACTTCATGAGCTATAATACTCCAGTGCCCTGTAGCACACACATTATATATATATATTATATCATTATGTGAACAGGGGCAGAGGATAGCACTTCATGAGCTATAATACTCCAGTGCCCTGTAGCACACACATTATATATATATATTATATCATTATGTGCACGGGGCAGAGGATAGCACTCCATGAGCCATAATACTCCAGTGCCCTGTAACACACACATTATATATATATATTATATCATTATGTGAACAGGGGCAGAGGCTAGCACTTCATGAGCCATAATACTCCAGTGCCCTGTAACACACACATTATATATATATATTATATCATTATGTGAACAAGGGCACAGGATAGCACTTCATGAGCTATAATACTCCAGTGCCCTGTAGCACACACATTATATATATATATTATATCATTATGTGAACAGGGGCAGAGGATAGCACTTCATGAGCTATAATACTCCAGTGCCCTGTAGCACACACATTATATATATATATTATATCATTATGTGCACGGGGCAGAGGATAGCACTCCATGAGCCATAATACTCCAGTGCCCTGTAACACACACATTATATATATATATATATATTATATCATTATGTGAACAAGGGCACAGGATAGCACTTCATGAGCTATAATACTCCAGTGCCCTGTAACACACACATTATATATATATATATATTATATCATTATGTGAACAGGGGCAGAGGATAGCACTTCATGAGCCATAATACTCCAGTGCCCTGTAACACACACATTATATATATATTATATCATTATGTGCACGGGGCAGAGGATAGCACTCCATGAGCCATAATACTCCAGTGCCCTGTAACACACACATTATATATATATATTATATCATTATGTGAACAGGGGCACAGGATAGCACTTCATGAGCTATAATACTCCAGTGCCCTGTAGCACACACATTATATATATATTATATCATTATGTGAACAGGGGCAGAGGATAGCACTTCATGAGCTATAATACTCCAGTGCCCTGTAGCACACACATTATATATATATTATATCATTATGTGCACGGGGCAGAGGATAGCACTTCATGAGCAATAATACTCCAGTGCCCTGTAGCACACACATTATATATATATTATATCATTATGTGAACAGGGGCAGAGGATAGCACTTCATGAGCTATAATACTCCAGTGCCCTGTAAGACACACATTATATATATATATATTATATCATTATGTGAACAGGGGCAGAGGATAGCACTTCATGAGCTATAATACTCCAGTGCCCTGTAACACACACATTATATATATATATATATATTATATCATTATGTGAACAAGGGCAGAGGATAGCACTTCATGAGCTATAATACTCCAGTGCCCTGTAACACACACATTATATATATATATATATATATTATATCATTATGTGAACAAGGGCAGAGGATTGCACTTCATGAGCCATAATACTCCAGTGCCCTGTAACACACACATTATATATATATTATATCATTATGTGAACAGGGGCAGAGGATAGCACTTCATGAGCTATAAAACTCCAGTGCCCTGTAACACACACATTATATATATATATATATATATATATATATATATATATATATATATATATATATATATATATATATATTATATCATTATGTGCACAGGGGCAGAGGATAGCACTTCATGAGCAATAATACTCCAGTGCCCTGTAACACACACATTATATATATATTATATCATTATGTGAACAGGGGCAGAGGATAGCACTTCATGAGCTATAATACTCCAGTGCCCTGTAAGACACACATTATATATATATTATATCATTATGTGCACGGGGCAGAGGATAGCACTTCATGAGCTATAATACTCCAGTGCCCTGTAACACACACATTATATATATATTATATCATTATGTGCACGGGGCAGAGGATAGCACTTCATGAGCTATAATACTCCAGTGCCCTGTAACACACACATTATATATATATTATATCATTATGTGCACGGGGCAGAGGATAGCACTTCATGAGCTATAATACTCCAGTGCCCTGTAACACACACATTATATATATATTATATCATTATGTGCACGGGGCAGAGGATAGCACTCCATGAGCCATAATACTCCAGTGCCCTGTAACACACACATTATATATATATTATATCATTATGTGCACGGGGCAGAGGATAGCACTCCATGAGCTATAATACTCCAGTGCCCTGTAACACACACATTATATATATATTATATCATTATGTGCACGGGGCAGAGGATAGCACTCCATGAGCCATAATACTCCAGTGCCCTGTAACACACACATTATATATATATATATATATATATATATATATATATATATATATATATATATATATATATATATTATATCATTATGTGAACAAGGGCAGAGGATAGCACTTCATGAGCCATAATACTCCAGTGCCCTGTAACACACACATTATATATATATTATATCATTATGTGAACAGGGGCAGAGGATAGCACTTCATGAGCCATAATACTCCAGTGCCCTGTAACACACACATTATATATATATTATATCATTATGTGCACGGGGCAGAGGATAGCACTTCATGAGCTATAATACTCCAGTGCCCTGTAACACACACATTATATATATATTATATCATTATGTGCACGGGGCAGAGGATAGCACTTCATGAGCTATAATGCTCCAGTGCCCTGTAACACACACATTATATATATATTAGATCATTATGTGCACGGGGCAGAGGATAGCACTTCATGAGCCATAATACTCCAGTGCCCTGTAACACACACATTATATATATATTATATCATTATGTGCACGGGGCAGAGGATAGCACTCCATGAGCCATAATACTCCAGTGCCCTGTAACACACACATTATATATATATATTATATCATTATGTGAACAGGGGCAGAGGATAGCACTTCATGAGCCATAATACTCCAGTGCCCTGTAACACACACATTATATATATATTATATCATTATGTGAACAAGGGCACAGGATAGCACTTCATGAGCTATAATACTCCAGTGCCCTGTAACACACACATTATATATATATATATATTATATCATTATGTGAACAGGGGCAGAGGATAGCACTCCATGAGCCATAATACTCCAGTGCCCTGTAACACATACATTATATATATATTATATCATTATGTGAACAGGGGCAGAGGATAGCACTTCATGAGCCATAATACTCCAGTGCCCTGTAACACACACATTATATATATATTATATCATTATGTGCACGGGGCAGAGGATAGCACTTCATGAGCTATAATACTCCAGTGCCCTGTAGCACACACATTATATATATATATTATATCATTATGTGAACAGGGGCAGAGGATAGCACTTCATGAGCTATAATACTCCAGTGCCCTGTAGCACACACATTATATATATATTATATCATTATGTGCACGGGGCAGAGGATAGCACTTCATGAGCTATAATACTCCAGTGCCCTGTAGCACACACATTATATATATATATTATATCATTATGTGCACGGGGCAGAGGATAGCACTTCATGAGCTATAATACTCCAGTGCCCTGTAGAACACACATTATATATATATTATATCATTATGTGAACAGGGGCAGAGGATAGCACTTCATGAGCAATAATACTCCAGTGCCCTGTAACACACACATTATATATATATATTATATCATTATGTGAACAGGGGCAGAGGATAGCACTTCATGAGCTATAATACTCCAGTGCCCTGTAGCACACACATTATATATATATTATATCATTATGTGAACGGGGCAGAGGATAGCACTTCATGAGCTATAATACTCCAGTGCCCTGTAAGACACACATTATATATATATATATTATATCGTTATGTGAACAGGGGCAGAGGATAGCACTTCATGAGCTATAATACTCCAGTGCCCTGTAACACACACATTATATATATATATTATATCATTATGTGAACAGGGGCAGAGGATAGCACTTCATGAGCTATAATACTCCAGTGCCCTGTAGCACACACATTATATATATATTATATCATTATGTGAACAGGGGCAGAGGATAGCACTTCATGAGCTATAATACTCCAGTGCCCTGTAAGACACACATTATATATATATATTATATCATTATGTGAACAGGGGCAGAGGATAGCACTTCATGAGCCATAATACTCCAGTGCCCTGTAACACACACATTATATACATATTATATCATTATGTGAACAAGGGCAGAGGATAGCACTTCATGAGCAATAATACTCCAGTGCCCTGTAACACACACATTATATATATATATTATATCATTATGTGAACAGGGGCAGAGGATAGCACTTCATGAGCTATAATACTCCAGTGCCCTGTAGAACACACATTATATATATATTATATCATTATGTGAACAGGGGCAGAGGATAGCACTTCATGAGCCATAATACTCCAGTGCCCTGTAACACACACATTATATACATATTATATCATTATGTGAACAGGGGCAGAGGATAGCACTTCATGAGCTATTATACTCCAGTGCCCTGTAACACACACATTATATACATATTATATCATTATGTGAACAGGGGCAGAGGATAGCACTTCATGAGCTATAATACTCCAGTGCCCTGTAACACATACATTATATATATATTATATCATTATGTGAACAGGGGCAGAGGATAGCACTTCATGAGCTATAATACTCCAGTGCCCTGTAACACACACATTATATACATATTATATCATTATGTGAACAGGGGCAGAGGATAGCACTTCATGAGCTATAATACTCCAGTGCCCTGTAACACATACATTATATATATATTATATCATTATGTGAACAGGGGCAGAGGATAGCACTTCATGAGCCATAATGCTCCAGTGCCCTGTAACACATACATTATATATATATATATTATATCATTATGTGAACGGGGGCAGAGGATAGCACTTCATGGGCTATAATACTCCAGTGCCCTGTAACACACACATTATATATATATTATATCATTATGTGAACGGGGGCAGAGGATAGCACTTCATGGGCTATAATACTCCAGTGCCCTGTAACACACACATTATATATATATATATATATATATATATATATATATATATATATATATATATATATATATATATATATTATATCATTATGTGCACGGGGCAGAGGATAGCACTTCATGAGCTATAATACTCCAGTGCCCTGTAACACACACATTATATATATATTATATCATTATGTGAACAAGGGCAGAGGATAGCACTTCATGAGCTATAATACTCCAGTGCCCTGTAGCACACACATTATATATATATATATATTATATCATTATGTGAACAAGGGCAGAGGATAGCACTTCATGAGCTATAATACTCCAGTGCCCTGTAACACACACATTATATATATATTATATCATTATGTGCACGGGGGCAGAGGATAGCACTTCATGAGCTATAATACTCCAGTGCCCTGTAACACACACATTATATATATATATATTATATCATTATGTGAACAGGGGCAGAGGATAGCACTTCATGAGCAATAATACTCCAGTGCCCTGTAACACACACATTATATATATATTATATCATTATGTGCACGGGGCAGAGGATAGCACTTCATGGGCTATAATACTCCAGTGCCCTGTAACACACACATTATATATATATATATATATTATATCATTATGTGAACAAGGGCAGAGGATAGCACTTCATGAGCTATAATACTCCAGTGCCCTGTAACACACACATTATATATATATTAGATCATTATGTGAACAGGGGCAGAGGATAGCACTTCATGAGCTATAATACTTCAGTGCCCTGTAACACACACATTATATATATTATATCATTATGTGAACAGGGGGCAGAGGATAGCACTTCATGAGCCATAATACTCCAGTGCCCTGTAACACACACATTATATATATATTATATCATTATGTGAACAGGGGCAGAGGATAGCACTTCATGAGCCATAATACTCCAGTGCCCTGTAACACACACATTATATACATATTATATCATTATGTGAACAGGGGCAGAGGATAGCACTTCATGAGCTATTATACTCCAGTGCCCTGTAACACACACATTATATACATATTATATCATTATGTGAACAGGGGCAGAGGATAGCACTTCATGACCTATAATACTCCAGTGCCCTGTAACACATACATTATATATATATATTATATCATTATGTGAACAGGGGCAGAGGATAGCACTTCATGGGCTATAATACTCCAGTGCCCTGTAACACACACATTATATATATATTATATCATTATGTGAACAAGGGCAGAGGATAGCACTTCATGACCTATAATACTCCAGTGCCCTGTAACACATACATTATATATATATTATATCATTATGTGAACAGGGGCAGAGGATAGCACTTCATGGGCTATAATACTCCAGTGCCCTGTAACACACACATTATATATATATTATATCATTATGTGAACGGGGGCAGAGGATAGCACTTCATGACCTATAATACTCCAGTGCCCTGTAACACATACATTATATATATATTATATCATTATGTGAACAGGGGCAGAGGATAGCACTTCATGAGCCATAATGCTCCAGTGCCCTGTAACACATACATTATATATATATTATATCATTATGTGAACGGGGGCAGAGGATAGCACTTCATGGGCTATAATACTCCAGTGCCCTGTAACACACACATTATATATATATTATATCATTATGTGAACAGGGGCAGAGGATAGCACTTCATGAGCTATAATACTCCAGTGCCCTGTAACACACACATTATATATATATTATATCATTATGTGAACAGGGGCAGAGGATAGCACTTCATGGGCTATAATACTCCAGTGCCCTGTAACACACACATTATATATATATTATATCATTATGTGCACGGGGCAGAGGATAGCACTTCATGGGCTATAATACTCCAGTGCCCTTTAGCACACACATTATATATATATTAGATCATTATGTGAACAGGGGGCAGAGGATAGCACTTCATGAGCTATAATACTCCAGTGCCCTGTAACACACACATTATATATATTATATCATTATGTGAACAGGGGCAGAGGATAGCACTCCATGAGCCATAATACTCCAGTGCCCTGTAACACATACATTATATATATATTATATCATTATGTGAACAGGGGCAGAGGATAGCACTTCATGAGCCATAATACTCCAGTGCCCTGTAACACACACATTATATATATATTATATCATTATGTGCACGGGGCAGAGGATAGCACTTCATGAGCTATAATACTCCAGTGCCCTGTAGCACACACATTATATATATATTATATCATTATGTGAACAGGGGCAGAGGATAGCACTTCATGAGCCATAATACTCCAGTGCCCTGTAACACACACATTATATATATATTATATCATTATGTGAACAGGGGCAGAGGATAGCACTTCATGAGCCATAATACTCCAGTGCCCTGTAACACACACATTATATATATATATTATATCATTATGTGAACAGGGGCAGAGGATAGCACTTCATGAGCCATAATACTCCAGTGCCCTGTAACACACACATTATATATATATATTATATCATTATGTGAACAAGGGCACAGGATAGCACTTCATGAGCTATAATACTCCAGTGCCCTGTAACACACACATTATATATATATATATATTATATCATTATGTGAACAGGGGCAGAGGATAGCACTCCATGAGCCATAATACTCCAGTGCCCTGTAACACATACATTATATATATATTATATCATTATGTGAACAGGGGCAGAGGATAGCACTTCATGAGCCATAATACTCCAGTGCCCTGTAACACACACATTATATATATATTATATCATTATGTGCACGGGGCAGAGGATAGCACTTCATGAGCTATAATACTCCAGTGCCCTGTAGCACACACATTATATATATATATTATATCATTATGTGAACAGGGGCAGAGGATAGCACTTCATGAGCTATAATACTCCAGTGCCCTGTAGCACACACATTATATATATATTATATCATTATGTGCACGGGGCAGAGGATAGCACTTCATGAGCTATAATACTCCAGTGCCCTGTAGCACACACATTATATATATATATTATATCATTATGTGCACGGGGCAGAGGATAGCACTTCATGAGCTATAATACTCCAGTGCCCTGTAGAACACACATTATATATATATTATATCATTATGTGAACAGGGGCAGAGGATAGCACTTCATGAGCAATAATACTCCAGTGCCCTGTAACACACACATTATATATATATATTATATCATTATGTGAACAGGGGCAGAGGATAGCACTTCATGAGCTATAATACTCCAGTGCCCTGTAGCACACACATTATATATATATTATATCATTATGTGAACGGGGCAGAGGATAGCACTTCATGAGCTATAATACTCCAGTGCCCTGTAAGACACACATTATATATATATATATTATATCGTTATGTGAACAGGGGCAGAGGATAGCACTTCATGAGCTATAATACTCCAGTGCCCTGTAACACACACATTATATATATATATTATATCATTATGTGAACAGGGGCAGAGGATAGCACTTCATGAGCTATAATACTCCAGTGCCCTGTAGCACACACATTATATATATATTATATCATTATGTGAACAGGGGCAGAGGATAGCACTTCATGAGCTATAATACTCCAGTGCCCTGTAAGACACACATTATATATATATATTATATCATTATGTGAACAGGGGCAGAGGATAGCACTTCATGAGCCATAATACTCCAGTGCCCTGTAACACACACATTATATACATATTATATCATTATGTGAACAAGGGCAGAGGATAGCACTTCATGAGCAATAATACTCCAGTGCCCTGTAACACACACATTATATATATATATTATATCATTATGTGAACAGGGGCAGAGGATAGCACTTCATGAGCTATAATACTCCAGTGCCCTGTAGAACACACATTATATATATATTATATCATTATGTGAACAGGGGCAGAGGATAGCACTTCATGAGCCATAATACTCCAGTGCCCTGTAACACACACATTATATACATATTATATCATTATGTGAACAGGGGCAGAGGATAGCACTTCATGAGCTATTATACTCCAGTGCCCTGTAACACACACATTATATACATATTATATCATTATGTGAACAGGGGCAGAGGATAGCACTTCATGAGCTATAATACTCCAGTGCCCTGTAACACATACATTATATATATATTATATCATTATGTGAACAGGGGCAGAGGATAGCACTTCATGAGCTATAATACTCCAGTGCCCTGTAACACACACATTATATACATATTATATCATTATGTGAACAGGGGCAGAGGATAGCACTTCATGAGCTATAATACTCCAGTGCCCTGTAACACATACATTATATATATATTATATCATTATGTGAACAGGGGCAGAGGATAGCACTTCATGAGCCATAATGCTCCAGTGCCCTGTAACACATACATTATATATATATATATTATATCATTATGTGAACGGGGGCAGAGGATAGCACTTCATGGGCTATAATACTCCAGTGCCCTGTAACACACACATTATATATATATTATATCATTATGTGAACGGGGGCAGAGGATAGCACTTCATGGGCTATAATACTCCAGTGCCCTGTAACACACACATTATATATATATATATATATATATATATATATATATATATATATATATATATATATATATATATATATATATATATATTATATCATTATGTGCACGGGGCAGAGGATAGCACTTCATGAGCTATAATACTCCAGTGCCCTGTAACACACACATTATATATATATTATATCATTATGTGAACAAGGGCAGAGGATAGCACTTCATGAGCTATAATACTCCAGTGCCCTGTAGCACACACATTATATATATATATATATTATATCATTATGTGAACAAGGGCAGAGGATAGCACTTCATGAGCTATAATACTCCAGTGCCCTGTAACACACACATTATATATATATTATATCATTATGTGCACGGGGGCAGAGGATAGCACTTCATGAGCTATAATACTCCAGTGCCCTGTAACACACACATTATATATATATATTATATCATTATGTGAACAGGGGCAGAGGATAGCACTTCATGAGCAATAATACTCCAGTGCCCTGTAACACACACATTATATATATATTATATCATTATGTGCACGGGGCAGAGGATAGCACTTCATGGGCTATAATACTCCAGTGCCCTGTAACACACACATTATATATATATATATATATTATATCATTATGTGAACAAGGGCAGAGGATAGCACTTCATGAGCTATAATACTCCAGTGCCCTGTAACACACACATTATATATATATTAGATCATTATGTGAACAGGGGCAGAGGATAGCACTTCATGAGCTATAATACTTCAGTGCCCTGTAACACACACATTATATATATTATATCATTATGTGAACAGGGGGCAGAGGATAGCACTTCATGAGCCATAATACTCCAGTGCCCTGTAACACACACATTATATATATATTATATCATTATGTGAACAGGGGCAGAGGATAGCACTTCATGAGCCATAATACTCCAGTGCCCTGTAACACACACATTATATACATATTATATCATTATGTGAACAGGGGCAGAGGATAGCACTTCATGAGCTATTATACTCCAGTGCCCTGTAACACACACATTATATACATATTATATCATTATGTGAACAGGGGCAGAGGATAGCACTTCATGACCTATAATACTCCAGTGCCCTGTAACACATACATTATATATATATATTATATCATTATGTGAACAGGGGCAGAGGATAGCACTTCATGGGCTATAATACTCCAGTGCCCTGTAACACACACATTATATATATATTATATCATTATGTGAACAAGGGCAGAGGATAGCACTTCATGACCTATAATACTCCAGTGCCCTGTAACACATACATTATATATATATTATATCATTATGTGAACAGGGGCAGAGGATAGCACTTCATGAGCCATAATGCTCCAGTGCCCTGTAACACATACATTATATATATATTATATCATTATGTGAACGGGGGCAGAGGATAGCACTTCATGGGCTATAATACTCCAGTGCCCTGTAACACACACATTATATATATATTATATCATTATGTGAACAGGGGCAGAGGATAGCACTTCATGAGCTATAATACTCCAGTGCCCTGTAACACACACATTATATATATATTATATCATTATGTGAACAGGGGCAGAGGATAGCACTTCATGGGCTATAATACTCCAGTGCCCTGTAACACACACATTATATATATATTATATCATTATGTGCACGGGGCAGAGGATAGCACTTCATGAGCTATAATACTCCAGTGCCCTTTAGCACACACATTATATATATATTAGATCATTATGTGAACAGGGGGCAGAGGATAGCACTTCATGAGCTATAATACTCCAGTGCCCTGTAACACACACATTATATATATTATATCATTATGTGAACAGGGGCAGAGGATAGCACTCCATGAGCCATAATACTCCAGTGCCCTGTAACACATACATTATATATATATTATATCATTATGTGAACAGGGGCAGAGGATAGCACTTCATGAGCCATAATACTCCAGTGCCCTGTAACACACACATTATATATATATTATATCATTATGTGCACGGGGCAGAGGATAGCACTTCATGAGCTATAATACTCCAGTGCCCTGTAGCACACACATTATATATATATTATATCATTATGTGCACGGGGCAGAGGATAGCACTTCATGAGCCATAATACTCCAGTGCCCTGTAACACACACATTATATATATATTATATCATTATGTGAACAGGGGCAGAGGATAGCACTTCATGAGCTATAATACTCCAGTGCCCTGTAGCACACACATTATATATATATATATATATTATATCATTATGTGCAGGGGGCAGAGGATAGCACTTCATGAGCTATAATACTCCAGTGCCCTGTAGCACACACATTATATATATATTATATCATTATGTGTACGGGGCAGAGGATAGCACTTCATGAGCTATAATACTCCAGTGCCCTGTAGAATACACATTATATATATATTATATCATTATGTGAACAGGGGCAGAGGATAGCACTTCATGAGCAATAATACTCCAGTGCCCTGTAACACACACATTATATATATATATTATATCATTATGTGAACAGGGGCAGAGGATAGCACTTCATGAGCTATAATACTCCAGTGCCCTGTAGCACACACATTATATATATATTATATCATTATGTGAACGGGGCAGAGGATAGCACTTCATGAGCTATAATACTCCAGTGCCCTGTAAGACACACATTATATATATATATATTATATCATTATGTGAACAGGGGCAGAGGATAGCACTCCATGAGCTATAATACTCCAGTGCCCTGTAACACACACATTATATATATATATTATATCATTATGTGAACAGGGGCAGAGGATAGCACTTCATGAGCCATAATACTCCAGTGCCCTGTAACACACACATTATATACATATTATATCATTATGTGAACAAGGGCAGAGGATAGCACTTCATGAGCAATAATACTCCAGTGCCCTGTAACACACACATTATATATATATATTATATCATTATGTGAACAGGGGCAGAGGATAGCACTTCATGAGCTATAATACTCCAGTGCCCTGTAGCACACACATTATATATATATTATATCATTATGTGAACAGGGGCAGAGGATAGCACTTCATGAGCTATAATACTCCAGTGCCCTGTAAGACACACATTATATATATATATTATATCATTATGTGAACAGGGGCAGAGGATAGCACTTCATGAGCCATAATACTCCAGTGCCCTGTAACACACACATTATATACATATTATATCATTATGTGAACAGGGGCAGAGGATAGCACTTCATGAGCTATTATACTCCAGTGCCCTGTAACACACACATTATATACATATTATATCATTATGTGAACAGGGGCAGAGGATAGCACTTCATGAGCCATAATGCTCCAGTGCCCTGTAACACATACATTATATATATATATTATATCATTATGTGAACGGGGGCAGAGGATAGCACTTCATGGGCTATAATACTCCAGTGCCCTGTAACACACACATTATATATATATTATATCATTATGTGAACGGGGGCAGAGGATAGCACTTCATGGGCTATAATACTCCAGTGCCCTGTAACACACACATTATATATATATATATATATATATATATATATATATATATATATATATATATATATATTATATCATTATGTGCACGGGGCAGAGGATAGCACTTCATGAGCTATAATACTCCAGTGCCCTGTAACACACACATTATATATATATTATATCATTATGTGAACAAGGGCAGAGGATAGCACTTCATGAGCTATAATACTCCAGTGCCCTGTAGCACACACATTATATATATATATATTATATCATTATGTGAACAAGGGCAGAGGATAGCACTTCATGAGCTATAATACTCCAGTGCCCTGTAACACACACATTATATATATATTATATCATTATGTGCACGGGGGCAGAGGATAGCACTTCATGAGCTATAATACTCCAGTGCCCTGTAACACACACATTATATATATATATTATATCATTATGTGAACAGGGGCAGAGGATAGCACTTCATGAGCCATAATGCTCCAGTGCCCTGTAACACACACATTATATATATATTATATCATTATGTGCACGGGGCAGAGGATAGCACTTCATGGGCTATAATACTCCAGTGCCCTGTAACACACACATTATATATATATATATATTATATCATTATGTGAACAAGGGCAGAGGATAGCACTTCATGAGCTATAATACTTCAGTGCCCTGTAACACACACATTATATATATTATATCATTATGTGAACAGGGGGCAGAGGATAGCACTTCATGAGCCATAATACTCCAGTGCCCTGTAACACACACATTATATATATATTATATCATTATGTGAACAGGGGCAGAGGATAGCACTTCATGAGCCATAATACTCCAGTGCCCTGTAACACACACATTATATACATATTATATCATTATGTGAACAGGGGCAGAGGATAGCACTTCATGAGCTATTATACTCCAGTGCCCTGTAACACACACATTATATACATATTATATCATTATGTGAACAGGGGCAGAGGATAGCACTTCATGAGCTATAATACTCCAGTGCCCTGTAACACACACATTATATATATATTATATCATTATGTGAACAAGGGCAGAGGATAGCACTTCATGACCTATAATACTCCAGTGCCCTGTAACACATACATTATATATATATATTATATCATTATGTGAACAGGGGCAGAGGATAGCACTTCATGGGCTATAATACTCCAGTGCCCTGTAACACACACATTATATATATATTATATCATTATGTGAACAAGGGCAGAGGATAGCACTTCATGACCTATAATACTCCAGTGCCCTGTAACACATACATTATATATATATTATATCATTATGTGAACAGGGGCAGAGGATAGCACTTCATGGGCTATAATACGCCAGTGCCCTGTAACACACACATTATATATATATTATATCATTATGTGAACGGGGGCAGAGGATAGCACTTCATGACCTATAATACTCCAGTGCCCTGTAACACATACATTATATATATATTATATCATTATGTGAACAGGGGCAGAGGATAGCACTTCATGAGCCATAATGCTCCAGTGCCCTGTAACACATACATTATATATATATATTATATCATTATGTGAACAGGGGCAGAGGATAGCACTTCATGGGCTATAATACTCCAGTGCCCTGTAACACACACATTATATATATATTATATCATTATGTGAACAAGGGCAGAGGATAGCACTTCATGACCTATAATACTCCAGTGCCCTGTAACACATACATTATATATATATTATATCATTATGTGAACAGGGGCAGAGGATAGCACTTCATGGGCTATAATACTCCAGTGCCCTGTAACACACACATTATATATATATTATATCATTATGTGAACGGGGGCAGAGGATAGCACTTCATGACCTATAATACTCCAGTGCCCTGTAACACATACATTATATATATATTATATCATTATGTGAACAGGGGCAGAGGATAGCACTTCATGAGCCATAATGCTCCAGTGCCCTGTAACACATACATTATATATATATTATATAATTATGTGAACGGGGGCAGAGGATAGCACTTCATGACCTATAATACTCCAGTGCCCTGTAACACACACATTATATATATATATTATATCATTATGTGCACGGGGCAGAGGATAGCACTTCATGGGCTATAATACTCCAGTGCCCTGTAACACACACATTATATATATATTATATCATTATGTGAACAGGGGCAGAGGATAGCACTTCATGAGCTATAATACTCCAGTGCCCTGTAACACACACATTATATATATATTATATCATTATGTGAACAGGGGCAGAGGATAGCACTTCATGGGCTATAATACTCCAGTGCCCTGTAACACACACATTATATATATATTATATCATTATGTGCACGGGGCAGAGGATAGCACTTCATGAGCTATAATACTCCAGTGCCCTTTAGCACACACATTATATATATATTAGATCATTATGTGAACAGGGGGCAGAGGATAGCACTTCATGAGCTATAATACTCCAGTGCCCTGTAACACACACATTATATATATTATATCATTATGTGAACAGGGGGCAGAGGATAGCACTTCATGAGCCATAATACTCCAGTGCCCTGTAACACATACATATATATATATATATATATATATATATATATATATATATATATATATATATATATATATATATATATATATATATATTATATCATTATGTGAACAGGGGCAGAGGATAGCACTTCATGAGCCATAATACTCCAGTGCCCTGTAACACACACATTATATATATATTATATCATTATGTGCACGGGGGGCAGAGGATAGCACTTCATGAGCTATAATACTCCAGTGCCCTGTAACACACACGATATATATATTATATCATTATGTTAACAGGGGCAGAGGATAGCACTTCATGAGCTATAATACTCCAGTGCCCTGTAAGACACACATTATATATATATATATTATATCATTATGTGAACAGGGGCAGAGGATAGCACTCCATGAGCTATAATACTCCAGTGCCCTGTAACACACACATTATATATATATATTATATCATTATGTGAACAGGGGCAGAGGATAGCACTTCATGAGCCATAATACTCCAGTGCCCTGTAACACACACATTATATACATATTATATCATTATGTGAACAAGGGCAGAGGATAGCACTTCATGAGCAATAATACTCCAGTGCCCTGTAACACACACATTATATATATATATTATATCATTATGTGAACAGGGGCAGAGGATAGCACTTCATGAGCTATAATACTCCAGTGCCCTGTAGCACACACATTATATATATATTATATCATTATGTGAACAGGGGCAGAGGATAGCACTTCATGAGCTATAATACTCCAGTGCCCTGTAAGACACACATTATATATATATATTATATCATTATGTGAACAGGGGCAGAGGATAGCACTTCATGAGCCATAATACTCCAGTGCCCTGTAACACACACATTATATACATATTATATCATTATGTGAACAGGGGCAGAGGATAGCACTTCATGAGCTATTATACTCCAGTGCCCTGTAACACACACATTATATACATATTATATCATTATGTGAACAGGGGCAGAGGATAGCACTTCATGAGCCATAATGCTCCAGTGCCCTGTAACACATACATTATATATATATATTATATCATTATGTGAACGGGGCAGAGGATAGCACTTCATGGGCTATAATACTCCAGTGCCCTGTAACACACACATTATATATATATTATATCATTATGTCAACGGGGGCAGAGGATAGCACTTCATGGGCTATAATACTCCAGTGCCCTGTAACACACACATTATATATATATATATATATATATATATATATATATATATATATATATATATATATATATATATATATATATATTATATCATTATGTGCACGGGGCAGAGGATAGCACTTCATGAGCTATAATACTCCAGTGCCCTGTAACACACACATTATATATATATTATATCATTATGTGAACAAGGGCAGAGGATAGCACTTCATGAGCTATAATACTCCAGTGCCCTGTAGCACACACATTATATATATATATATTATATCATTATGTGAACAAGGGCAGAGGATAGCACTTCATGAGCTATAATACTCCAGTGCCCTGTAACACACACATTATATATATATTATATCATTATGTGCACGGGGGCAGAGGATAGCACTTCATGAGCTATAATACTCCAGTGCCCTGTAACACACACATTATATATATATATTATATCATTATGTGAACAGGGGCAGAGGATAGCACTTCATGAGCCATAATGCTCCAGTGCCCTGTAACACACACATTATATATATATTATATCATTATGTGCACGGGGCAGAGGATAGCACTTCATGGGCTATAATACTCCAGTGCCCTGTAACACACACATTATATATATATATATATATTATATCATTATGTGAACAAGGGCAGAGGATAGCACTTCATGAGCTATAATACTTCAGTGCCCTGTAACACACACATTATATATATTATATCATTATGTGAACAGGGGGCAGAGGATAGCACTTCATGAGCCATAATACTCCAGTGCCCTGTAACACACACATTATATATATATTATATCATTATGTGAACAGGGGCAGAGGATAGCACTTCATGAGCCATAATACTCCAGTGCCCTGTAACACACACATTATATACATATTATATCATTATGTGAACAGGGGCAGAGGATAGCACTTCATGAGCTATTATACTCCAGTGCCCTGTAACACACACATTATATACATATTATATCATTATGTGAACAGGGGCAGAGGATAGCACTTCATGAGCTATAATACTCCAGTGCCCTGTAACACACACATTATATATATATTATATCATTATGTGAACAAGGGCAGAGGATAGCACTTCATGACCTATAATACTCCAGTGCCCTGTAACACATACATTATATATATATATTATATCATTATGTGAACAGGGGCAGAGGATAGCACTTCATGGGCTATAATACTCCAGTGCCCTGTAACACACACATTATATATATATTATATCATTATGTGAACAAGGGCAGAGGATAGCACTTCATGACCTATAATACTCCAGTGCCCTGTAACACATACATTATATATATATTATATCATTATGTGAACAGGGGCAGAGGATAGCACTTCATGAGCCATAATGCTCCAGTGCCCTGTAACACATACATTATATATATATATTATATCATTATGTGAACAGGGGCAGAGGATAGCACTTCATGGGCTATAATACTCCAGTGCCCTGTAACACACACATTATATATATATTATATCATTATGTGAACAAGGGCAGAGGATAGCACTTCATGACCTATAATACTCCAGTGCCCTGTAACACATACATTATATATATATTATATCATTATGTGAACAGGGGCAGAGGATAGCACTTCATGGGCTATAATACTCCAGTGCCCTGTAACACACACATTATATATATATTATATCATTATGTGAACGGGGGCAGAGGATAGCACTTCATGACCTATAATACTCCAGTGCCCTGTAACACATACATTATATATATATTATATCATTATGTGAACAGGGGCAGAGGATAGCACTTCATGAGCCATAATGCTCCAGTGCCCTGTAACACATACATTATATATATATTATATCATTATGTGAACGGGGGCAGAGGATAGCACTTCATGACCTATAATACTCCAGTGCCCTGTAACACACACATTATATATATATATTATATCATTATGTGCACGGGGCAGAGGATAGCACTTCATGGGCTATAATACTCCAGTGCCCTGTAACACACACATTATATATATATTATATCATTATGTGAACAGGGGCAGAGGATAGCACTTCATGAGCTATAATACTCCAGTGCCCTGTAACACACACATTATATATATATTATATCATTATGTGAACAGGGGCAGAGGATAGCACTTCATGGGCTATAATACTCCAGTGCCCTGTAACACACACATTATATATATATTATATCATTATGTGCACGGGGCAGAGGATAGCACTTCATGAGCTATAATACTCCAGTGCCCTTTAGCACACACATTATATATATTATATCATTATGTGAACAGGGGGCAGAGGATAGCACTTCATGAGCCATAATACTCCAGTGCCCTGTAACACATACATTATATATATATTATATCATTATGTGCACGGGGCAGAGGATAGCACTTCATGAGCTATAATACTCCAGTGCCCTGTAACACACACATTATATATATTATATCATTATGTGAACAGGGGGCAGAGGATAGCACTTCATGAGCCATAATACTCCAGTGCCCTGTAACACATACATTATATATATATATATATATATATATATATATATATATATATATATATATATATATTATATCATTATGTGAACAGGGGCAGAGGATAGCACTTCATGAGCCATAATACTCCAGTGCCCTGTAACACACACATTATATATATATTATATCATTATGTGCACGGGGGGCAGAGGATAGCACTTCATGAGCTATAATACTCCAGTGCCCTGTAACACACACGATATATATATTATATCATTATGTTAACAGGGGCAGAGGATAGCACTTCATGAGCTATAATACTCCAGTGCCCTGTAACACATACATTATATATATATATTATATCATTATGTGCACGGGGCAGAGGATAGCACTTCATGAGCTATAATACTCCAGTGCCCTGTAACACACACATTATATATATATTATATCATTATGTGAACAGGGGCAGAGGATAGCACTTCATGAGCTATAATACTCCAGTGCCCTGTAACACACACGTTATATATATATATATTATATCATTATGTGAACAGGGGCAGAGGATAGCACTTCATGAGCTATAATACTCCAGTGCCCTGTAACACACACATGATAAATATATTATATCATTATGTGAACAGGGGCAGAGGATAGCACTTCATGAGCTATAATACTCCAGTGCCCTGTAACACACACATGATATATATATTATATCATTATGTGAACAGGGGCAGAGGATAGCACTTCATGAGCTATTATACTCCAGTGCCCTGTAACACACACATTATATATATATATTATATCATTATGTGCATGGGGCAGAGGATAGCACTTCATGAGCTATAATGCTCCAGTGCCCTGTAACACATACATTATATATATATATATTATATCATTATGTGCACGGGGCAGAGGATAGCACTTCATGAGCCATAATACTCCAGTGCCCTGTAGCACACACATTATATATATATTATATCATTATGTGAACAGGGGCAGAGGATAGCACTTCATGAGCCATAATACTCCAGTGCCCTGTAGCACACACATTATATATATATTATATCATTATGTGAACAGGGGCAGAGGATAGCACTTCATGAGCTATAATACTCCAGGGCCCTGTAACACACACAATATATATATATTATATCATTATGTGAACAGGGGCAGAGGATAACACATCATGAGCTATAATACTCCAATGCCCTGTAGCACACACATTATATATATATTATATCATTATGTGCACGGGGGCAGAGGATAGCACTTCATGAGCTATAATACTCCAGTGCCCTGTAACACACACATTATATATATATATATATATATATATATATATATATATATATATATATATATATATATATATATATATATATATATTATATCATTATGCGCACGGAGCAGAGGATAGCACTTCATGAGCAATAATACTCCAGTGCCCTGTAGCACACACATTATATATATATTATATCATTATGTGCACGGGGCAGAGGATAGCACTTCATGAGCCATAATACTCCAGTGCCCTGTAACACACACATTATATATATTATATCATTATGTGAACAGGGGCAGAGGATAGCACTTCATGAGCTATAATACTCCAGTGCCCTGTAGCACACACATTATATATATATTATATCATTATGTGAACAGGGGCAGAGGATAACACATCATGAGCTATAATACTCCAGTGCCCTGTAACACACACATTATATATATATATATTATATCATTATGTGAACAAGGGCACAGGATAGCACTTCATGAGCTATAATACTCCAGTGCCCTGTAACACACATATTATATATATATATATTATATCATTATGTGAACAGGGGCAGAGGATAGCACTTTATGAACTATAATACTGCAGTGCCCTGTAACACACACATTATATATATATTATATCATTATGTGAACAGGGGCAGAGGATAGCACTTCATGAGCTATAATACTCCAGTGCCCTGTAACACACACATTATATATATATTATATCATTATGTGAACAGGGGCAGAGGATAGCACTTCATGAGCTATAATACTCCAGTGCCCTGTAACACACACATTATATATATATATATTATATCATTATGCGCACGGAGCAGAGGATAGCACTTCATGAGCAATAATACTCCAGTGCCCTGTAGCACACACATTATATATATATTATATCATTATGTGAACAGGGGCAGAGGATAGCACTTCATGAGCTATAATACTCCAGTGCCCTGTAACACACACATTATATATATATATATATATATATATATATATATATATATATATATATATATATATATATATTATATCATTATGTGCACGGGGCAGAGGATAGCACTTCATGAGCCATAATACTCCAGTGCCCTGTAACACACACATTATATATATATTATATCATTATGTGCACGGGGCAGAGGATAGCACTTCATGAGCTATAATACTCCAGTGCCCTGTAACACACACATTATATATATATTATATCATTATGTGAACAGGGGCAGAGGATAGCACTTCATGAGCTATAATACTCCAGTGCCCTGTAACACACACATTATATATATATATATATATATTATATCATTATGCGCACGGAGCAGAGGATAGCACTTCATGAGCAATAATACTCCAGTGCCCTGTAGCACACACATTATATATATATTATATCATTATGTGAACAGGGGCAGAGGATAGCACTTCATGAGCTATAATACTCCAGTGCCCTGTAACACACACATTATATATATATTATATCATTATGTGAACAGGGGCAGAGGATAGCACTTCATGAGCTATAATACTCCAGTGCCCTGTAACACACACATTATATATATATATTATATCATTATGTGAACAGGGGCAGAGGATAGCACTTCATGAGCAATAATACTCCAGTGCCCTGTAACACACACATTATATATATTATATCATTATGTGAACAGGGGCAGAGGATAGCACTTCATGAGCTATAATACTCCAGTGCCCTGTAGCACACACATTATATATATATCATATCATTATGTGAACAGGGGCAGAGGATAGCACTTCATGAGCTATTATACTCCAGTGCCCTGTAACACACACATTATATATATTATATAATTATGTGAACAGGGGCAGAGGATAGCACTCCATGAGCCATAATACTCCAGTGCCCTGTAACACACACATTATATATATATATTATATCATTATGTGAACAAGGGCACAGGATAGCACTTCATGAGCTATAATACTCCAGTGCCCTGTAACACACACATTATATATATATTATATCATTATGTGAACAGGGGCAGAGGATAGCACTTCATGAGCTATAATACTCCAGTGCCCTGTAACACACACATTATATATATATTATATCATTATGTGAACAAGGGCAGAGGATAGCACTTCATGAGCCATAATACTCCAGTGCCCTGTAACACACACATTATATATATATTATATCATTATGTGAACAGGGGCAGAGGATAGCACTTCATGAGCTATAATACTCCAGTGCCCTGTAACACACATATTATATATATATTATATCATTATGTGAACAGGGGCAGAGGATAGCACTTCATGAGCTATAATACTCCAGTGCCCTGTAACACACACATTATATATATATATTATATCATTATGTGCACGGGGCAGAGGATAGCACTTCATGAGCTATAATACTCCAGTGCCCTGTAACACACACATTATATATATATTATATCATTATGTGAACGGGGGCAGAGGATAGCACTTCATGAGCTATAATACTCCAGTGCCCTGTAACACACACATTATATATATATTATATCATTATGTGAACAAGGGCAGAGGATAGCACTTCATGAGCCATAATACTCCAGTGCCCTGTAACACACATATTATATATATATTATATCATTATGTGAACAGGGGCAGAGGATAGCACTTCATGAGCTATAATACTCCAGTGCCCTGTAACACACACATTATATATATATATTATATCATTATGTGCACGGGGCAGAGGATAGCACTTCATGAGCTATAATACTCCAGTGCCCTGTAACACACACATTATATATATATTATATCATTATGTGAACGGGGGCAGAGGATAGCACTTCATGAGCTATAATACTCCAGTGCCCTGTAACACACACATTATATATATATTATATCATTATGTGAACAGGGGCAGAGGATAGCACTTCATGAGCCATAATACTCCAGTGCCCTGTAACACACACATTATATATATATATTATATCATTATGTGAACAGGGGCAGAGTATAGCACTTCACGAGCTATAATACTCCAGTGCCCTGTAACACACACATTATATATATATTATATCATTATGTGAACAGGGGCAGAGGATAGCACTTCATGAGCTATAATACTCCAGTGCCCTGTAACACACACATTATATATATTATATCTTTATGTGAACAGGGGCAGAGGATAGCACTTCATGAGCTATAATACTCCAGTGCCCTGTAACACACACATTATATATATATATTATATCATTATGTGAACAGGGGCAGAGGATAGCACTTCATGAGCTATAATACTCCAGTGCCCTGTAACACACACAATATGTATATTATATCATTATGTGCACGGGGCAGAGGATAGCACTTCATGAGCTATAATACTGCAGTGCCCTGTAACACACACATTATATATATATTATATCATTATGTGAACAGGGGCAGAGGATAGCACTTCATGAGCTATAATACGCCAGTGCCCTGTAACACACACATTATATATATATATATTATATCATTATGTGAACAAGGGCAGAGGATAGCACTTCATGAGCCATAATACTCCAGTGCCCTGTAACACACACATTATATATATATTATATCATTATGTGAACAGGGGCAGAGGATAGCACTTCATGAGCTATAATACTCCAGTGCCCTGTAAAACACACATTATATATATATTATATCATTATGTGCACGGGGCAGAGGATAGCACTTCATGAGCTATAATACTCCAGTGCCCTGTAAAACACACATTATATATATATTATATCATTATGTGCACGGGGCAGAGGATAGCACTTCATGAGCTATAATACTCCAGTGCCCAGTAACACACACATTATATATATATTATATCATTATGTGAACAAGGGCAGAGGATAGCACTTCATGAGCTATAATACTCCAGTGCCCTGTAACACACACATTATATATATATTATATCATTATGTGAACAAGGGCAGAGGATAGCACTTCATGAGCTATAATACTCCAGTGCCCTGTAACACACACATTATATATATTATATCTTTATGTGAACAGGGGCAGAGGATAGCACTTCATGAGCTATAATACTCCAGTGCCCTGTAACACACACATTATATATATATATTATATCATTATGTGAACAGGGGCAGAGGATAGCACTTCATGAGCTATAATACGCCAGTGCCCTGTAACACACACATTATATATATATATATATTATATCATTATGTGAACAAGGGCAGAGGATAGCACTTCATGAGCCATAATACTCCAGTGCCCTGTAACACACACATTATATATATATTATATCATTATGTGAACAGGGGCAGAGGATAGCACTTCATGAGCTATAATACTCCAGTGCCCTGTAAAACACACATTATATATATATTATATCATTATGTGCACGGGGCAGAGGATAGCACTTCATGAGCTATAATACTCCAGTGCCCTGTAAAACACACATTATATATATATTATATCATTATGTGCACGGGGCAGAGGATAGCACTTCATGAGCTATAATACTCCAGTGCCCAGTAACACACACATTATATATATATTATATCATTATGTGAACAAGGGCAGAGGATAGCACTTCATGAGCTATAATACTCCAGTGCCCTGTAACACACACATTATATATATATTATATCATTATGTGAACAAGGGCAGAGGATAGCACTTCATGAGCTATAATACTCCAGTGCCCTGTAACACACACATTATATATATATATTATATCATTATGTGAACAAGGGCAGAGGATAGCACTTCATGAGCCATAATACTCCAGTGCCCTGTAACACATACATTATATATATATTATATCATTATGTACACGGGGCAGAGGATAGCACTTCATGAGCTATAATACTCCAGTGCCCTGTAACACACACATTATATATATATTATATCATTATGTGAACAGGGGCAGAGGATAGCACTTCATGAGCTATAATACTCCAGTGCCCTGTAGCACACACATTATATATATATTATATCATTATGTGCAGGGGGCAGAGGATAGCACTTCATGAGCTATAATACTCCAGTGCCATGTAACACATACATTATATATATATTATATCATTATGTGCACGGGGCAGAGGATAGCACTTCATGAGCTATAATACTCCAGTGCCCTGTAGAACACACATTATATATATATTATATCATTATGTGAACAGGGGGCAGAGGATAGCACTTCATGAGCTATAATACTCCAGTGCCCTGTAACACACACATTATATATATATATTATATCATTATGTGAACAGGGGCAGAGGATAGCACTTCATGAGCCATAATACTCCAGTGCCCTGTAACACACACAATATATATATATTATATCATTATGTGAACAGGGGCAGAGGATAGCACTTCATGAGCCATAATACTCCAGTGCCCTGTAACACACACAATATATATATATTATATCATTATGTGAACAGGGGCAGAGGATAGCACTTCATGAGCTATAATACTCCAGTGCCCTGTAACACACACATTATATATATATTATATCATTATGTGAACAGGGGCAGAGGATAGCACTTCATGAGCCATAATACTCCAGTGCCCTGTAACACACACATTATATACATATTATATCATTATGTGAACAGGGGCAGAGGATAGCACTTCATGAGCTATAATACTCCAGTGCCCTGTAGCACACACATTATATATATATTATATCATTATGTGAACGGGGGCAGAGGATAGCACTTCATGAGCTATAATACTCCAGTGCCCTGTAACACACACATTATATATATATTATATCATTATGTGAACAGGGGCAGAGGATAGCACTTCATGAGCCATAATACTCCAGTGCCCTGTAACACACACATTATATATATATTATATCACTATGTGAACAGGGGCAGAGGATAGCACTTCATGAGCTATAATATTCCAGTGCCCTGTAAAACACACATTATATATATATATATATATATATATATATATATATATATATATATATATATATATTATATCATTATGTGCACGGGGCAGAGGATAGCACTTCATGAGCTATAATACTCCAGTGCCCTGTAGAACACACATTATATATATATTATATCATTATGTGCACGGGGCAGAGGATAGCACTTCATGAGCTATAATACTCCAGTGCCCTGTAACACACACATTATATATATATTATATCATTATGTGAACAGGGGCAGAGGATAGCACTTCATGAGCCATAATACTCCAGTGCCCTGTAACACACACATTATATATATATATTATATCATTATGTGAACAGGGGCAGAGGATAGCACTTCATGAGCTATAATACTCCAGTGCCCTGTAACACACACATTATATATATATTATATCATTATGTGAACAAGGGCAGAGGATAGCACTTCATGAGCCATAATACTCCAGTGCCCTGTAACACACACAATATATATATATTATATCATTATGTGAACAGGGGCAGAGGATAGCACTTCATGAGCCATAATACTCCAGTGCCCTGTAACACACACATTATATATATATTATATCATTATGTGAACAGGGGCAGAGGATAGCACTTCATGAGCTATAATACTCCAGTGCCCTGTAGCACACACATTATATATATATTATATCATTATGTGAACGGGGGCAGAGGATAGCACTTCATGAGCTATAATACTCCAGTGCCCTGTAACACACACATTATATATATATTATATCATTATGTGAACAGGGGCAGAGGATAGCACTTCATGAGCTTTAATGCTCCAGTGCCCTGTAGCACACACATTATATATATATTATATCATTATGTGAACAGGGGCAGAGGATAGCACTTCATGAGCTATAATACTCCAGTGCCCTGTAAAACACACATTATATATATATTATACCATTATGTGCACGGGGCAGAGGATAGCACTTCATGAGCCATAATACTCCAGTGCCCTGTAACACACACATTATATATATATTATACCATTATGTGCACGGGGCAGAGGATAGCACTTCATGAGCTATAATACTCCAGTGCCCTGTAGCACACACATTATATATATATATATATTATATCATTATGTGAACAGGGGCAGAGGATAGCACTTCATGAGCTATAATACTCCAGTGCCCTGTAGCACACACATTATATATATATATATATTATATCATTATGTGAACAGGGGCAGAGGATAGCACTTCATGAGCTATAATACTCCAGTGCCCTGTAACACACACATTATATATATATTATATCATTACGTGAACAAGGGCAGAGGATAGCACTTCATGAGCTATAATACTCCAGTGCCCTGTAACACACACATTATATATATATTATATCATTATGTGAACAAGGGCAGAGGATAGCACTTCATGAGCTATAATACTCCAGTGCCCTGTAACACACACATTATATATATATTATATCATTATGTGCACGGGGCAGAGGATAGCACTTCATGAGCTATAATACTCCAGTGCCCTGTAACACACACATTATATATATATTATATCATTATGTGAACAGGGGCAGAGGATAGCACTTCATGAGCTATAATACTACAGTGCCCTGTAACACACACATTATATATATATTATATCATTATGTGAACAGGGGCAGAGGATAGCACTTCATGAGCTATAATACTCCAGTGCCCTGTAACACACACATTATATATATATTATATCATTATGTGCACGGGGCAGAGGATAGCACTTCATGAGCTATAATACTCCAGTGCCCTGTAACACACACATTATATATATATATATATATTATATCATTATGTGAACAAGGGCACAGGATAGCACTTCATGAGCCATAATACTCCAGTGCCCTGTAACACACACATTATATATATATATTATATCACTATGTGAACAGGGGCAGAGGATAGCACTTCATGAGCTATAATACTCCAGTGCCCTGTAACACACACATTATATATATATATATATATTATATCATTATGTGAACAGGGGCAGAGGATAGCACTTCATGAGCCATAATACTCCAGTGCCCTGTAACACACACATTATATATATATTATATCATTATGTGAACAGGGGCAGAGGATAGCACTTCATGAGCTATAATACTCCAGTGCCCTGTAACACACACATTATATATATATTATATCATTATGTGAACAGGGGCAGAGGATAGCACTTCATGAGCTATAATACTCCAGTGCCCTGTAACACACACATTATATATATATATATATATATATATATATATATATATATATATATATATATATATATATATATATATATATATTATATCATTATGTGAACAGGGGCAGAGGATAGCACTTCATGAGCTATAATACTCCAGTGCCCTGTAACACACACATTATATATATATATATTATATCATTATGTGAACAGGGGCAGAGGATAGCACTTCATGAGCTATAATACTCCAGTGCCCTGTAACACACACATTATATATATATATTATATCATTATGTGAACAGGGGCAGAGGATAGCACTTCATGAGCTATAATACTCCAGTGCCCACAATATATTTATCTAGAGGTCACAGAGGAAGCAGAATTCAGTTCTTGCTATCTAGGCCAGTACACGGTTGGTGCCTATAGCTGACACGTGCACCCTATGATAAGTCTGCACTTTTCTGACCGGTCCTCATCAGACTTCGGAGCTTTTATATTTTCTTTGTTTAATTGTTTACTGATAAAATGTAAACACAGAACTTTGGCGGAACAAAGAGAAAGATACAGAAACCCTGAAAGTGTAACACAGGGAGAAGAGACTGTAATATACAGAGACCCTGCACCAAGAAACTATAATATACAGAGACCCTGCACCAAGAAACTATAATATACAGAGACCCTGCACCAAGAAACTATAATATACAGAGACCCTGCACCAAGAAACTATAATATACAGAGACCCTGCACCAAGAAACTATAATATACAGAGACCCTGCACCAAGAAACTATAATATACAGAGACCCTGCACCAAGAAACTATAATATACAGAGACCCTGCACCAAGAAACTATAATATACAGAGACCCTGCACCAAGAAACTATAATATACAGAGACCCTGCACCAAGAAACTATAATATACAGAGACCCTGCACCAAGAAACTATAATATACAGAGACCCTGCACCAAGAATCTATAATATACAGAGACCCTGCACCAAGAATCTATAATATACAGAGACCCTGCACCAAGAAACTATAATATACAGAGACCCTGCACCAAGAATCTATAATATACAGAGACCCTGCACCAAGAATCTATAATATACAGAGACCCTGCACCAAGAATCTATAATATACAGAGACCCTGCACCAAGAATCTATAATATACAGAGACCCTGCACCAAGAAACTATAATATACAGAGACCCTGCACCAAGAATCTATAATATACAGAGACCCTGCACCAAGAATCTATAATATACAGAGACCCTGCACCAAGAATCTATAATATACAGAGACCCTGCACCAAGAATCTATAATATACAGAGACCCTGCACCAAGAAACTATAATATACAGAGACCCTGCACCAAGAATCTATAATATACAGAGACCCTGCACCAAGAATCTATAATATACAGAGACCCTGCACCAAGAATCTATAATATACAGAGACCCTGCACCAAGAAACTATAATATACAGAGACCCTGCACCAAGAATCTATAATATACAGAGACTCTGCACCAAGAAACTATAATATACAGAGACCCTGCACCAAGAGTCTGTAATAAACAGAGACCCTGCACCAAGAAACTATAATATACAGAGACCCTGCACCAAGAAACTATAATATACAGAGACCCTGCACCAAGAATCTATAATATACAGAGACCCTGCACCAAGAATCTATAATATACAGAGACCCTGCACCAAGAAACTATAATATACAGAGACCCTGCACCAAGAATCTATAATATACAGAGACCCTGCACCAAGAATCTATAATATACAGAGACCCTGCACCAAGAATCTATAATATACAGAGACCCTGCACCAAGAATCTATAATATACAGAGACCCTGCACCAAGAAACTATAATATACAGAGACCCTGCAACAAGAATCTATAATATACAGAGACCCTGCACCAAGAAACTATAATATACAGAGACCCTGCACCAAGAATCTATAATATACAGAGACCCTGCACCAAGAATCCATAATATACAGAGACCCTGCACCAAGAAACTATAATATACAGAGACCCTGCAACAAGAATCTATAATATACAGAGACCCTGCACCAAGAATCTATAATATACAGAGACCCTGCACCAAGAGTCTATAATATACAGAGACCCTGCACCAAGAAACTATAATATACAGAGACCCTGCACCAAGAATCTATAATATACAGAGACCCTGCACCAAGAATCTATAATATACAGAGACCCTGCACCAAGAAACTAATATACAGAGACCCTGCACCAAGAATCTATAATATACAGAGACCCTGCACCAAGAAACTATAATATACAGAGACCCTGCACCAAGAAACTATAATATACAGAGACCCTGCACCAAGAATCTATAATATACAGAGACCCTGCACCAAGAATCTATAATATACAGAGACCCTGCACCAAGAATCTATAATATACAGAGACCCTGCAACAAGAATCTATAATATACAGAGACCCTGCACCAAGAAACTATAATATACAGAGACCCTGCACCAAGAAACTATAATATACAGAGACCCTGCACCAAGAATCTATAATATACAGAGACCCTGCACCAAGAATCTATAATATACAGAGACCCTGCACCAAGAATCTATAATATACAGAGATCCTGCACCAAGAAACTATAATATACAGAGACCCTGCACCAAGAATCTATAATATACAGAGACCCTGCACCAAGAAACTATAATATACAGAGACCCTGCACCAAGAAACTATAATATACAGAGACCCTGCACCAAGAATCTATAATATACAGAGACCCTGCACCAAGAATCTATAATATACAGAGACCCTGCACCAAGAATCTATAATATACAGAGACCCTGCACCAAGAAACTATAATATACAGAGACCCTGCACCAAGAATCTATAATATACAGAGACCCTGCACCAAGAATCTATAATATACAGAGACCCTGCACCAAGAAACTAATATACAGAGACCCTGCACCAAGAATCTATAATATACAGAGACCCTGCACCAAGAATCTATAATATACAGAGACCCTGCACCAAGAATCTATAATATACAGAGACCCTGCACCAAGAAACTATAATATACAGAGACCCTGCACCAAGAATCTATAATATACAGAGACCCTGCACCAAGAAACTATAATATACAGAGACCCTGCACCAAGAAACTATAATATACAGAGACCCTGCACCAAGAAACTATAATATACAGAGACCCTGCACCAAGAAACTATAATATACAGAGACCCTGCACCAAGAATCTATAATATACAGAGACCCTGCACCAAGAAACTATAATATACAGAGACCCTGCACCAAGAATCTATAATATACAGAGACCCTGCACCAAGAGTCTATAATATACAGAGACCCTGCACCAAGAAACTATAATATACAGAGACCCTGCACCAAGAATCTATAATATACAGAGACCCTGCACCAAGAATCTATAATATACAGAGACCCTGCACCAAGAAACTAATATACAGAGACCCTGCACCAAGAATCTATAATATACAGAGACCCTGCACCAAGAAACTATAATATACAGAGACCCTGCACCAAGAAACTATAATATACAGAGACCCTGCACCAAGAATCTATAATATACAGAGACCCCGCACCACGAATCTATAATATACAGAGACCCTGCACCAAGAATCTAAAATATACAGAGACCCTGCACCAAGAATCTATAATATACAGAGACCCTGCACCAAGAATCCATAATATACAGAGACCCTGCACCAAGAATCCATAATATACAGAGACCCTGCACCAAGAAACTATAATATACAGAGACCCTGCACCAAGAATCTATAATATACAGAGACCCTGCACCAAGAATCTATAACATACAGAGACCCTGCACCAAGAATCTATAATATACAGAGACCCTGCACCAAGAATCTATAATATACAGAGACCCTGCACCAAGAATCCATAATATACAGAGACCCTGCACCAAGAATCTATAATATACAGAGACCCTGCACCAAGAAACTATAATATACAGAGACCCTGCACCAAGAATCTATAACATACAGAGACCCTGCACCAAGAATCTATAATATACAGAGACCCTGCACCAAGAATCCATAATATACAGAGACCCTGCACCAAGAAACTATAATATACAGAGACCCTGCACCAAGAAACTATAATATACAGAGACAGGAATAAACTATAACATACAGAGACCCTGCAGGAAATAACTGTAATACAAATATAATGCACTGGCAGCAGTCTACACTCCCGGGTATATATATATATATACAGAGCAGCTTTCATCCTCCCGGTCGCCGGAGCTCAGTTCTCATTAATCAGACACTTGATCTCTGGATTCCCTTTCTGCTTTCATACCTATAATGTACCGACAGCTATACACAGTCCTGTATATAATATATTCACAGTAATAAATCCCTGGATCAAAATAACTGATAGAATATGGTAACATAGAACAACATACCAGAATATCACCAGTTATACACTCAGTATATAATATACTCACTATATATACTCAGTGTATAAAACACTGGCCGTACATAATACACTGGCTGTATATAATACTCACTATACTTCTGCCCAGTAGATAATACACTCATTATGTCTACTCAGTATATAACACACTCGCTGTATATAAATGCTCAGTATATAACACACTCGCTGTATATAAATGCTCAGTATATAATGCACTCGCTGTATATAAATGCTCAGTATATAATGCACTCGCTGTATATAAATGCTCAGTATATAATGCACTCGCTGTATATAAATGCTCAGTATATAACACACTCGCTGTATATAAATGCTCAGTATATAATGCACTCGCTGTATATAAATGCTCAGTATATAACACACTCGCTGTATATAAATGCTCAGTATATAATGCACTCGCTGTATATAAATGCTCAGTATATAATGCACTCGCTGTATATAAATGCTCAGTATATAATGCACTCGCTGTATATAAATGCTCAGTATATAATACACTCGCTGTATATAAATGCTCAGTATATAATGCACTCGCTGTATATAAATGCTCAGTATATAATGCACTCGCTGTATATAAATGTTCAGTATATAATACACTCGCTGTATATAAATGCTCAATATGTAACACACTCGCTGTATATAAATGCTCAGTATATAACACACTCGCTGTATATAAATGCTCAGTATATAACACACTCGCTGTATATAAATGCTCAGTATATAATGCACTCGCTGTATATAAATGCTCAGTATATAATGCACTCGCTGTATATAAATGCTCAGTATATAATGCACTCGCTGTATATAAATGCTCAGTATATAATGCACTCGCTGTATATAAATGCTCAGTATATAATGCACTCGCTGTATATAAATGCTCAGTATATAACACACTCGCTGTATATAAATGCTCAGTATATAATGCACTCGCTGTATATAAATGCTCAGTATATAATGCACTCGCTGTATATAAATGCTCAGTATATAATGCACTCGCTGTATATAAATGCTCAGTATATAATGCACTCGCTGTATATAAATGCTCAGTATATAATGCACTCGCTGTATATAAATGCTCAGTATATAACACACTCGCTGTATATAAATGCTCAGTATATAACACACTCGCTGTATATAAATGCTCAGTATATAACACACTCGCTGTATATAAATGCTCAGTATATAATGCACTCGCTGTATATAAATGCTCAGTATATAACACACTCGCTGTATATAAATGCTCAGTATATAATGCACTCGCTGTATATAGTAAAGTCGCCGCAGCAGATCAGTCCTAGCAGCCGCCGCAGTATTATCGCGATTATTGCGATGCGGATGACAGCGGCTGGTAAAGCTGTAGAGCAATAAACCCCGGTATAATATTATTAATATATAATAGAGAGACGGCGCAGAAGTCCCCGATAATAATAATAATAATAATAATAATAAGGCAGCGCGTATTACAGATGATTCCGTTCAGTCCGCGCACGATTTCTACACGGAGCGCGGACGGGAAACCAACAACACAGATGAAAAGATCCAGATTACACAGGTCCCTGCATGTTATATATATATATTACACCGTCACTTACATATGATACATTTCACACAATACAGATACATACTAATATACACACACTACAGAAACTCAACAATATCTGCACTATATAACGGAAATCCACATATATTATAAGTACATTATATACCAGACTATGTACACACTATCTGTAGATTATATACTCACAGCAATGTCAATTATATAAACTATATACAAACACACATTCAATGTACATTCTATATATTGTATGTGATGTATTACAGTTACTTACATATTATACAAAGGCAGATATAATATACAGCCACACCTTTAGTTTGCTCACAGGTATATTATATACACATTCACAGGAATAAAATATCTATTTAAAGGATTGTAAGAGCTGTGACAATCACACAGACATAAAACCAGGTATTTATCAAAGTCACACATCACATGTAAAGAACCATGGAATAAATAATAATAATAATTATACACACAGATGACATATATTTCATATAATTGAAATACTGAAAAAAGGAAAACACCCAGAATCCCAATCATGCCCTATATTATATACAGTCATGCTCTGTATTATATACAGTCATGCTCTATATTATATACAGTCATGCTCTATATTATATACAATCATGCTCTATGTTATATACAGTCATGCTCTATATTATATACAGTCATGCTCTATATTATATACAATCATGCTCTATGTTATATACAGTCATGCTCTATAGTATATACAGTCATGCTCTACATTATATACAGTCATGCTCTATATTATATACAGTCATGCTCTGTATTATATACAGTCATGCTCTATATTATATACAGTCATGCTCTATATTATATACAATCATGCTCTATGTTATATACAGTCATGCTCTATATTATATACAGTCATGCTCTATATTATATACAATCATGCTCTATGTTATATACAGTCATGCTCTATAGTATATACAGTCATGCTCTACATTATATACAGTCATGCTCTACATTATATACAGTCATGCTCTACATTATATACAGTCATGCTCTACATTATATACAGTCATGCTCTATATTATATACAGTCATGCTCTATATATACAGTCATGCTCTATATTATATACAATCATGCTCTATATTATATACAGTCATGCTCTATATTATATACAGTCATGCTCTACATTATATACAGTCATGCTCTATGTTATATACAGTCATGTTCTATATTATATACAGTCATGCTCTATATTATATACAGTCATGCTCTATATTATATACAGTCATGCTCTATATTATATACAATCATGCTCTATATTATATACAGTCATGCTCTATATTATATACAGTCATACTCTATATTATATACAGTCATGCTCTATATTATATACAGTCATACTCTATATTATATACAGTCATGCTCTATATTATATACAATCATGCTCTATATTATATACAGTCATGCTCTATATTATATACAGTCATGCTCTATATTATATACAGTCATGCTCTATATTATATACAGTCATGCTCTATATTATATACAATCATGCTCTATATTATATACAATCATGCTCTATGTTATATACAGTCATGCTCTATATTATATACAGTCATGCTCTATATTATATACAGTCATGCTCTATATTATATACAGTCATGCTCTATATTATATACAATCATGCTCTATATTATATACAATCATGCTCTATGTTATATACAGTCATGCTCTATATTATATACAGTCATGCTCTATATTATATACAGTCATGCTCTATATTATATACAGTCATGCTCTATATTATATACAATCATGCTCTATATTATATACAGTCATGCTCTATATTATATACAATCATGCTCTATATTATATACAATCATGCTCTATGTTATATACAATCATGCTCTATATTATATACAGTCATGCTCTATATTATATACAGTCATACTCTATATTATATACAGTCATGCTCTATATTATATACAATCATGCTGTATATTATATACAGTCATGCTCTACGTTATATACAATCATGCTCTACATTATATACAGTCATGCTCTATATTATATACAGTCATGCTCTATATTATATACAGTCATGCTCTATATTATATACAGTCATGTTCTATATTATATACAGTCATGCTCTATATTATATACAGTCATGCTCTATATTATATACAGTCATGTTCTATATTATATACAGTCATACTCTATATTATATACAGTCATTTATTATTTGTACAGCTCCATTATTTCCATGGTGCTGTACATGTTACATCCAGGGCTCCTTACAGTCTCCGTTTTACTATATGAAATTAATTTGTAACTTGTTTCTCCCAGTTTCTGCTGTGGCTGCGGTCAGTTCTCTTCAGTCCTCTCTGCTGTAGCGCAGGATTCACTGACACTGATGATTCTACAGCTGGTGACTGCAGCGACATAACAGACCCCAAACATCGAGTCCAGTGATGGCCCCCGAGCCGGGAGCCATGTGTGCAGGGCCAGCCGCAGAGAGCATAGATATATATATATATATATATATATATATACAGGACCGGGCATATATACAGGACCGGGCAGATTTACAGGACCGGGCAGATATACAGGACCGGGCAGATTTACAGGACCGGGCAGATATACAGGACCGGGCAGATATACAGGACCGGGCAGATATACAGGACCGGGCAGATATACAGGACCGGGCAGATATACAGGACCGGGCAGATTTACAGGACCGGGCAGATATACAGGACCGGGCAGATTTACAGGACCGGGCAGATTTACAGGACCGGGCAGATTTACAGGACCGGGCAGATATACAGGACCGGGCAGATTTACAGGACAGGGCATATATACAGGACCGGGCAGATATACAGGACCGGGCAGATATACAGGACCGGGCAGATTTACAGGACCGGGCAGATTTACAGGACCGGGCAGATGGCCGCTCACTCATATAGATTTGCAGTTTGCTACAAATTAGGAAGAGCTGTAGCAAAAAAAAAAAACAAAGAAAAAAACGGAATAACTTAAATTAAAATCTTATAGTTTACAGGACAAGGAAACAAAGCAGCGGCCGATCCTGGGCGTCATAGACCGCGATGTCGGGCGACACAAACAATAAAGATACAAAACTCTGCACTTTGCAGGTTTCAGTTTTGTGTCAGAAAAAAAAAAACAATTCACCATCAAGAGAGCAGAGGCCGCACATGGGGGTCCGCACATGGGGGTCCGAGCTCCGGCGGGTGTGAAGAGCGAGCGCTAAAAGGGGGCTCCGACAACAAGAAGAAAGTGGTCGGTAACTCACAAAACACAGCGACATTCTCACTACAGGCAGTCACAGTATATAGTATATACAGTCATTGTCTACATTATATACAGGCAGTCATACTCTATAGTATATACAGTCATAGTATATAGTATATACAGTCATACTCTATATTATATACAGGCAGTCACAGTATATAGTATATACAGTCATTGTCTACATTATATACAGGCAGTCATACTCTATAGTATATATAGTCATAGTATATAGTATATACAGTCATACTCTATATTATATACAGGCGGTCACAGTATATAGTATATACAGTCATTGTCTACATTATATACAGGCAGTCATACTCTATAGTATATACAGTCATAGTATATAGTATATACAGTCATACTCTATATTATATACAGGCGGTCACAGTATATAGTATATACAGTCATTGTCTACATTATATACAGGCAGTCATACTCTATAGTATATACAGTCATACTCTATAGTATATACAGTCATACTCTATAGTATATACAGTCATTGTCTACATTATATACAGTCAGTCATACTCTATAGTATATACAATCATGCTCTATATTATATACAGTCATGCTCTATATTATATACAGTCATAGACTATATTATATACAATCAAGCTCTACATTATATACAGTCAGTCATACTCTACAGTATATACAGGCAGTCACAGTATATACAGTCATACTCTATAGTATATACAGTCATTCTCTACATTATATACAGGCAGTCATACTCTATAGTATATACAGTCATAGTATATAGTATATACAGTCATACTCTATATTATATACAGGCGGTCACAGTATATAGTATATACAGTCATTGTCTACATTATATACAGTCAGTCATACTCTATAGTATATACAGTCATGCTCTATATTATTTACAGTCATGGTCTATGTTATATACAGTCATACTCTATATTATATACAGTCATAGACTATATTATATACAATCATGCTCTATATTATATACAGTCATGCTCTATATTATATACAGTCATAGACTATATTATATACAATCAAGCTCTATATTATATACAATCAAGCTCTACATTATATACAGTCAGTCATACTCTATAGTATATACAGGCAGTCACAGTATATAGTATATACAGTCATACTCTATAGTATATACAGTCATTCTCTACATTATATACAGGCAGTCATACTCTATAGTATATACAGTCATAGTATATAGTATATACAGTCATACTCTATATTATATACAGGCGGTCACAGTATATAGTATATACAGTCATTGTCTACATTATATACAGTCAGTCATACTCTATAGTATATACAGTCATGCTCTATATTATATACAGTCATGGTCTATGTTATATACAGTCATACTCTATATTATATACAGTCATACTCTATATTATATACAGTCATAGACTATATTATATACAATCAAGCTCTATATTATATACAATCAAGCTCTATATTATATACAGCCATACTCTATATTATATACAGTTATTCTCTATATTATATACAGTCATGCTCTATATTATATACAATCAAGCTCTATATTATATACAGTCATGCTCTATATTATATACAGTTATTCTCTATATTATATACAGTCATGCTCTATATTATATACAATCAAGCTCTATATTATATACAGTCATGCCCTATATTATATACAGCCACACTCTATATTATATACAGCCATACTCTATATTATATACAGTTATTCTCTATATTATATACAGTCATGCTCTATATTATATACAGTCATGCTCTATATTATATACAGTTATTCTCTATATTATATACAGTCATGCTCTATATTATATACAATCAAGCTCTATATTATATACAGTCATGCTCTATATTATATACAGTTATTCTCTATATTATATACAGTCATGCTCTATATTATATACAATCATGCTCTATATTATATACAGTCATGCTCTATGTTATGTACAGTTATTCTCTATATTATATACAGTCATGCTCTATATTATATACAATCAAGCTCTATATTATATACAGTCATGCCCTATATTATATACAGCCATACTCTATATTATATACAGCCATACTCTATATTATATACAGTTATTCTCTATATTATATACAGTCATGCTCTATATTATATACAGTCATGCTCTATGTTATATACAGTCATGCTCTATATTATATACAATCATGCTCTATATTATATACAGTCATGCTCTATGTTATATACAGTCATGCTCTATGTTATATACAGTTATTCTCTATATTATATACAGTTATTCTCTATATTATATACAGTTATTCTCTATATTATATACAGTCATGCTCTATATTATATACAATCATGCTCTATATTATATACAGTCATGCTCTATATTATATACAGTCATGCTCTATATTATATACAATCATGCTCTATGTTATATACAGTCATGCTCTACATTATATACAGTTATTCTCTATATTATATACAGTTATTCTCTATATTATATACAGTCATGCTCTATATTATATACAGTTATTCTCTATATTATATACAGTTATTCTCTATATTATATACAATCATGCTCTATATTATATACAGTTATTCTCTATATTATATACAATCATGCTCTATATTATATACAGTCATGCTCTATATTATATACAGTCATGCTCTATATTATATACAATCATGCTCTATGTTATATACAGTCATGCTCTATATTATATACAGTCATGCTCTATATTATATACAGTCATGCTCTATATTATATACAGTTATTCTCTATATTATATACAGTCATGCTCTATATTATATACAGTTATTCTCTATATTATATACAATCATGCTCTATATTATATACAGTCATGCTCTATATTATATACAGTCATACACTATATTATATACAATCATGCTCTATGTTATATACAGTCATGCTCTATATTATATACAATCATGCTCTATATTATATACAGTCATGCTCTATATTATATACAATCATGCTCTATATTATATACAGTCATGCTCTATATTATATACAGTTATTCTCTATATTATACAGTCATACACTATATTATATACAATCATGCTCTATGTTATATACAGTCATGCTCTATATTATATACAATCATGCTCTATATTATATACAGTCATGCTCTATATTATATACAATCATGCTCTATATTATATACAATCATGCTCTATATTATATACAATCATGCTCTATATTATATACAGTCATGCTCTATATTATATACAATCATGCTCTATATTATACAGTTATTCTCTATATTATATACAGTCATGCTCTATATTATATACAGTCATGCTCTATATTATATACAGTCATGCTCTATATTATACAGTTATTCTCTATATTATATACAGTCATGCTCTATATTATATACAATCATGCTCTATATTATATACAATCATGCTCTATATTATATACAGTCATGCTCTATATTATATACAATCATGCTCTATATTATACAGTTATTCTCTATATTATATACAGTCATGCTCTATATTATATACAGTCATGCTCTATATTATATACAATCATGCTCTATATTATACAGTTATTCTCTATATTATATACAGTCATGCTCTATATTATATACAGTCATGCTCTATATTATATACAGTCATGCTCTATATTATACAGTTATTCTCTATATTATATACAGTCATGCTCTATATTATATACAATCATGCTCTATATTATATACAGTTATTCTCTATATTATACAGTCACTGCCGTCCCCGCATTATTACAGCCGCAGGAATATTTCACATCTATTCTCTCCTCGCTCTGCCAGTTATAAGATCACATATTATATTATATATTATAGTTCTGTACGTACAGTCCAGTCTTCTATATAATATTCTATGCGGTGACACAAATCATCCGCCTCCATAGAGCCCAGTCCGGAGCGACGACCCCTTAGCTGTGAGCAGCCGGAGACCCCGCATAGTCCGGGCAGCAGGAGACCCCAGGAGTTTGGATCCGGGCAGCAGGAGACCCCGCATACTCCGGGCAGCAGGAGACCCCCTGAGTTTGGATCCGGGCAGCAGGAGACCCCCGGAGTTTGGGTCCGGGCAGCAGGAGACCCCGCATACTCCGGGCAGCAGGAGACCCCCGGAGTTTGGGTCCGGGCAGCAGGAGACCCCCGGAGTTTGGATCCGGGCAGCAAGAGACCCCCATACTCCGGGCAGAAGGAGACCCCCGGAGTTTGGATCCGGGCAGCAGGAGACCCCCGGAGTTTGGATCCGGGCAGCAGGAGACCCCGCATACTCCGGGCAGCAGGAGACCCCCGGAGTTTGGATCCGGGCAGCAGGAGACCCCCTGAGTTTGGATCCGGGCAGCAAGAGACCCCCGGAGTTTGGATCCGGGCAGCAGGAGACCCCCGGAGTTTGGATCCGGGCAGCAGGAGACCCCCGGAGTTTGGATCCGGGCAGCAAGAGACCCCCATACTCCGGGCAGAAGGAGACCCCCGGAGTCTGGATCCGTCCTGGAGCCCCCTGCAATCACTCGTCTCCGGTGGTCGCCGCCGCTGCCGGTCCTCTGTGCCCGCACCGCCGCTCCCGGTCCTCTGTGCCCGCACCGCCGCTCCCGGTCCTCTGTGCCCGCACCGCCGCTCCCGGTCCTCTGTGCCCGCACCGCCGCTCCCGGTCCTCTGTGCCCGCACCGCCGCTCCCGGTCCTCTGTGCCCGCACCGCCGCTGCCGGTCCTCTGTGCCCGCACCGCCGCTGCCGGTCCTCTGTGCCCGCACCGCCGCTCCCGGTCCTCTGTGCCCGCACCGCCGCTGCCGGTCCTCTGTGCCCGCACCGCCGCTGCCGGTCCTCTGTGCCCGCACCGCCGCTCCCGGTCCTCTGTGCCCGCACCGCCGCTGCCGGCCCTCTGTGCCCGCACCGCCGCTCCCGGTCCTCTGTGCCCGCACCGCCGCTCCCGGTCCTCTGTGCCCGCACCGCCGCTCCCGGTCCTCTGTGCCCGCACCGCCGCTCCCGGTCCTCTGTGCCCGCACCGCCGCTCCCGGTCCTCTGTGCCGGTCCTCGCTCCCGGTCCTCTGTGCCCGCACCGCCGCTCCCGGTCCTCTGTGCCCGCACCGCCGCTCCCGGTCCTCTGTGCCGGTCCTCGCTCCCGGTCCTCTGTGCCCGCACCGCCGCTCCCGGTCCTCTGTGCCCGCACCGCCGCTCCCGGTCCTCTGTGCCCGCACCGCCGCTCCCGGTCCTCTGTGCCCGCACCGCCGCTGCCGGTCCTCTGTGCCCGCACCGCCGCTGCCGGTCCTCTGTGCCCGCACCGCCGCTGCCGGTCCTCTGTGCCGGTCCTCGCTGCACTCACCTTGGAAGCGGTGCCCCAGGTAGCGGTAGCGGTGCAGCAGCCAGGGGTAGAAGCTGGACGGGTCCCGCTGCTGGGAGGAGAAGAGCGGGTGCGGGGAGTGCGCGGAGGGCAGGGGGTGCGCGGCCAGCGCGTGCGGAGGGGGCACCGGGTGCACGGGCCCCGCCGGGCTCTGCGGGTGAGGCACTGTCTCTGCGAACACCAGGTCCGGGCTGGAGTAGACGCCCCTGGAGTGGAAGCCGTTGAGGAAGGGGTTGATGGGGTTGATGGGGTTGATGGGGCTGGAGTTGGCATAGCTGAGGGCGGCGGGGCGCAGCGGCTCCTCGGGGCGCACGGAGGGCAGCGGACCGTCCTTGGCCACCAGAGACTCGATGGTGAAGCATCTCTTCGGCGCCGGCTGGAACATATTGCGGGCAGCAGTGATCGTGCGGGCGGGCGCTCAGCGACCTCCTCTGCCCAGTGTCGCCCGGTCCATGGACGCGCCGGACTCTCCGCAACTTCTGCCGCGGTAATTAGTGCGGCGCTGACTCGGGGCTTCCTGCGCAGATGTCGCACACTCTGATTGGTCGCTGCGCCACAGGGGAGGCTCCTCCGTGCGTCAGAGCGCATCCACTCCCCGAGAACCGGCCGCCTGCCCCCGACCCTGTCACTGCCGGGACTGTCCACGGGACCCACGACCGGGACCATCCGAGGCCCAGCACTGGAGGTCTCAGACAGCTCCTGGACACACTGAAGAACTAAACCAGGGCATCACACACTGGAGGACTGGACCTGGGCACCACATCCACAGCAGGAGGACCGGACCTCGGCACCACATCCACGGGTGGAGAATTAGACCTGGGCACCACATCCACGGGTGGAGAATTAGACCTGGGCACCACATCCACAGACTGGAGGACTGGACCTGGACACCACAACCACAGCTAGAGGATTGGACCTCTACACCCCATGCACAGACTAAAGGACTTGACCTGAGCACCACATCCACAGACTGGAGGACTGCACCTCGGCACCACATCCACAGACTGGATAATTAGACCAGGACACCACATCCACACTTGGTCGACTGGACCTGGGCACCACATCCACAGCTGGAGGACTGGACCTGGACACCACATCCACAGACTGGAGGACTGGACCTGGGCACCACATCCTCAGACTGGAAGACTGGACCTGGACACCACATCCACAGACTGGAGGACTGCACCTGGGCAGCAGATCCACAGACTGAAGGACTGGACCTGGCCAACACATCCACAGCTGGAGAACTGGACCAAGACACCACATCCACAGCTTGAGGACTGGACCTGAGCACCACATCCAAAGACTGGAGGACTGGACCTGGACACCACATCCACAGACTGGAGGACTGGACCTGGCCACCACAACCACAGCTAGAGGATTGGACCTGGACACCCCATGCATAGAGTAGAGGAATTGACCTGGGCAACACACCATAAACTGGAGGACTGGACCTGGGCACCACATCCACAGACTGGAGGACGGGACCTGGATACCACATACACAGCTGGAGGACTGGACCTGGGCACCACATTTAGCTGGAGCAGTGGACCTGGACACCACATCCACAGACTGGAGGACTCGAACTTGCCACTACATCCACAGCTGGAGGACTGTACCTGGACACCACATCCACAGACTGGAGGACTGGACCTGCACACCACATCCACAGACTCGAGCACAGCTGGAGGACTTGATCAGGCCACCACATCCACAGCTGGAGGGCTGGACCTGGACAGCATATTTACAGACTGGAGGACTGGACCTGGGCACCACATCCACAGACTGGCAGACTGGATCTGGGCACCACATCCAAAGACTGGAGGACTAGACCTAGGCACCACATCCACAGACTGGAGGAATGGACATGAGCACCACATCCACAGACTTGTGGACTGCACCTGTGCATCATATCCACAGACTGGAGGACTGGACCTTGGCACCACATCCACAGAGTGGAGGACAGGACCTGGGCACCACATCCACAGACAGGAGGACTGGACCTGAGCACCACATCCACAGCTGGAGAACCGTACCTGGACACCACATCCGTAGACAAGAGGACTGGACCTGAGCACCACATCCACAGCTGGAGAACCGTACCTGGACACCACATCCACAGCTGGAGAACTGGACCTGGGCACGACATCCACAAACTGGAGGACTGGGCCAGGGCACCATATCCACAGACTCGAAGACTGGACCTGGACACAACATCCACAGACTGGAGGACTGGACCTGGACACCACATTCACACCTGGAGGACTGGATCTGGGCACCACATCCACAGAATGGAGGACTGGATGTGAGCACCACATCCACAGCTGGAGGACTGGACCTGGACACCACATCCACAGACTGGAGGACTGGACCTAGCCCCACATCCACAGCTGGAGGGCTGGACCTGGACAGCATATCCACAGACTGGAGGACTGGACCTGGCCACCACATCCACAGACTAGAGGACTGGACCTGAGCATCACATCCACAGACTGGAGGACTGGACCTGGGCACCACATCCACAGACTGGAGGACTGGACCTGGGCACCACATCCACAGACTGGAAGATGGAACTGGGCACCCCATCCACAAATGGAGGACTGGACCTTAGCACCACATCCACAGCTGGAGGACTAGAGCTGGACACCACATCCACAAATGGAGGACTGAACCTAAGCAACACATCCACAGCTGGAGAACCGGACCTGGTCACCACATCCACAAACTGGAAGACTGGACCTGAGCACGACATCCACACCTGGAGGACTGGACCTGGGCACCACATCCACAGACTAGAGGACTGGACCTGAGCACCACATCCACAGCAGGAGGACTGGACCTGGACACCACATCCACAGCTGGAGGACTAGACCTGGGTACCACAGCCACAGGTGGAGGACTAGACCTGGGCACCACATCCACAGACTAGATGACTGGACCTGAGCACCACATCCACAGCAGGAGGACTGGACCTGGGTACTACATCCACAGACTGGAAGACTGGACCTGGGCACCACATCCACAGACTGGAAGAATGGACCTGGGCACCACATCCACAGACTGGAGGACTTGTCCTGAGCACCACATCCACAGCTGGAGGACTGGACCAGGACACAATATGCACAGCTGGAGGATTTGACCTGGACACCACATCCACAAACTGGATGGCTGGACCTTGGCACCACACCATAGACTGGAGGACTGGACCTGGGAACCACATCCACAGAACTGGAGGACTGGATCTGGACATCACATCCATAGACTGGACCTGGGCACTACGTCCACATACTGGAGGATTGGACCTGGCCACCTCATCCACAGTTGGAGGACTGGACCTGGACACTACATTTACAGACTTGAGGACTGGACCTGCACACCACATCCACAGCTGGAGGACCGGACCTGGCCACCACATCCACAGCTGGAGGGCTGGACCTGAGCATCACATCCACAGACTGGAGGACTGGACCTGGGCACCACTTCCACAGACTGGAAGACTGGACCTGGACACCACATCCACAAACGGAGGACTGGACCTTAGCACCACATCCACAGCTGGAGGACTAGACCTGGACACCACATCCACAGACAGGAAGACTGGACCTGGACACCACATCCACAAATGGAGGACTGGACCTAAGCAGCACATCCACAGCTGGAGAACCGGACCTGGGCACCACATCCACAAACTGGAAGACTGGACCTGAGCACCACATCCACACCTGGAGGACTGGACCTGGGCACCACATCCACAGACTAGAGGACTGGACCTGAGCACCACATCCACAGCAGGAGGACTGGACCTGGACATCACATCCACAGCTGGAGGACTGGACCTGAGTACCACATCCACAGGTGGAGGACCGGACTTGGGCACCACATCCACAGCTGGAGAACCAAACCTGGGCACCACATCCACAGACTGGAAGACTGGACCTGGGCACCACACCATAGACTGGAGGACTGGACCTGGCCACCACATCCACAACTGGAGGATTTGACCTGGACACCACATCCACAAAGTGGAGGACTGTGTAACGCTCACGCCGAGACTGGTTGGCGCGGGCACCTGGTGGTGTGGCCCCACTGGATCACAGACCGAACTTCCCTGGAAGGGGCGTAACTAAGTAGCTTCCTAGGTGTTCGCTGGAGCCTCTGATGGTGAGGTCAGACTTGTGCAATAGGAAGCTACCAGGTGCCACTCCAGGGTGATGTCTGGCTGTGGCTGCTGATCCCACTAAGGAACGGAGCGGGCACGGCTGTGACACTGGCTGACAGACGGGTATGGCAGAGGCCCTGATGGGCGGACTGGCTTGACGGAGATACAGGCAGGCAGACGGGCGTGGCTGGCACTCAAGCAGACACGGCTGGCACTGGCAGACAGGACTGATACTCTGGTAGGAACTGGGATTCAGATGGATGTGTGGAAACAGGTAAGAACCTGTTCAGACAGGAGAATATAAAGGAACAGGTAGAGACCTGTATGGAAAGTTGCAGAATAAAGATCGAGCAAGAGTGGAAGAAAAGCTGAATCGCAGGAGGCGGAGTACGAGTAGAAGGTGGAGCTAGAAGAGAAGGAGAAGGCAGAGCCAAGGACGGAGCCGCTGGAGGCGGAGCCAAGAGCGGAGCCAAGAGCGGAGACGCTGGAGGCGGAGCCAAGAGCGGAGACGCTGGAGGCGGAGCCAAGAGCGGAGACGCTGGAGGCGGAGCAAAGAGCGGAGACGCTGGAGGCGGAGCAAAGAGCGGAGACGCTGGAGGCGGAGCCAAGAGCGGAGACGCTGGAGGCAGAGCCAAGAGCGGAGACGCTGGAGGCAGAGCCAAGAGCTAAAGACGTAGAACCGCAAGGAGCGGTGCCAGGTGGAACCACAAGGAGCGGAGCAACAGAGTGCGGAGCAAGGTCAGAGTGCAGAGCAAAGTTACAGAGAGCAGAGCTGAGAGAAAAGCTGAGAGACACAGAACCACAGGTTGTGGTAGAACTGAGCAGAGAGAAGCAGAGCCACAGACAGTGGCGAATAGAGCAGAAAGATAAGGCAGAGGTCCACACAGGAGAGTGGGAAATGACTAATGACAAAGAAGCAGGATTGCAGCCCTCAGAGACAGGAAACACACGACCTGGCAGCTCAGTAGCAAATGCTAACTGAGGGGAATAGTTTGCTCAGGCATCCTCCAATGGGTGAGGATGCCTTAAGTATCAGAGGCCTCAAGGCTATTGGCCAGAAGCACCTTAGGGAGGTGCACACAGTCTCAATAAGAATCCGGAGTGGCTGGCGCCGCCCCCCTATGTACACAGCCAGGAAGTGTACCCAGAGCAGGCCGCCATGAAGCACATGGCATGGAACCAGCAGCAGACGGATCTCACAGCATGGCACTGGGTGAGTGAGTAGATGTAACAGGCAGGTGGGGAATGGAAGGCCATGCAGTGATGCCGACAGGGTTGTTACAGACTGGACCTGGGCACCACACCATAGATTGGAGGACTGGACCTGGGCACCACATCCAGAGAACTGGAGGACTGGATCTGGACATCACATACACAGCTGGAGGACTGGACCTGGGCACCACATCCAGCTGGAGGACTGGACCTGGGCACCACATCCACAGACTGGAGGAGTGGACCTGGACACCACATCCACAGACTGGAGGACTGGACCTGGCCACCACATCCACAGACTGAAAGACTGGACCTGGGAACCACATCCACAGACTGGAGGACTTGACCTGTCCATCACATGCACAGATGGAGGACTGGACCTGGCCACCACATCCACAGCTGGAGTACTGGACCTGGACACCACATCCACAAACTGGAGGACTGCACATGGCCACCACATCCACAGACTGGAGAACTGGATCTGGCCACCACATCCACAGACTGGACCTGGTCACCACATCCAGACTAGAGTTTTGGACGTGGCCTCCACATGCACGGACTAGAGGACTAGACCTGAGCACCACATCCACAGACTGGAGGACTGGATCTGGCCACCACATCCACAGCTGGAGGACTGGACCTGGAAACCACATCCACAGCTGGAGGACTGGACCTGGACACCACATTCACAGACTGGAGGACTGGACCTGGACACCACATCCACATCTGGAGGACTGGACCTGGCCACCACATCCACAGCTGGAGGGCTGGACCTGGACAGCATATCCACAGACTGGAGGACTGGACCTGGCCACCACATCCACAGACTAGAGGACTAGACCTGAGCACCACATCCACAGACTGGAGGACTGGACCTGGGCACCACATCCACAGACTGGAAGACTGGACCTGGACACCACATCCACAGACTGGAGGACTGGACCAGAGCACCACATCCACAGCTGGAGGACTGGACCTGGACTTCACATCCACAGACAGGAGGACTGGACCTGGGCACCACATCCACAGACTGGAGGACTGGACCAGAGCACCACATCCACAGCTGGAGGACTGGACCTGGACACCACATCCACAGACTGGAGGACTGGACCAGAGCACCACATCCACAGCTGGAGGACTGGACCTGGACTTCACATCCACAGACAGGAGGACTGGACCTGGGCACCACATCCACAGACTGGAAGACTGGACCTGGACACCACATCCACACCTGGAGGACTGGACATGTGCACCACATCCAGGAGGTGGTGATGGCGAACTCAGTCGAGGGGTTCAAGAGAGGCCTGGATGTCTTCCTGGAGCAGAACAATATTGTATCATACAATTAGGTTCTGTAGAAGGGCGTAGATCTGGGGATTTATTATGATGGAATATAGGCTGAACTGGATGGACAAATGTCTTTTTTCGGCCTTACTAACTATGTTACTATGTTACTATGTTACATACTGGAGGACTGGACCTGGGCACCACATCCATGGACTTGAGGACTGGACCTGGGCAGCACATCCACAGACTGAAGTACTGACCTGGCCACCACATCCACAGCTGGAGGACTGGAACTGGGCACCACATCCACTGGTGGAGGACCTGACCTGGGCACCACATCCACAGCTGGAGAACCAGACCTGAGCACCACATCCACAGACTGGAAAACTGGACATAGGCACCAGATCCACATTCTGGAAGAATGGACCTGGACACCACATTCACACCTGGAGGACTGGACCTGGGCAGCACATCCACAGACTGGAGGACTGGACCTGAGCACCACATCCACAGCTGGAGGACTGGACCTGGACACCACATCCACAGACAGGAGGACTGGACCTGGGCACCACATCCACAGACTGGAAGACTGGACCTGGACACCACATCCACATACTGGAGTACTTGACCTGGGCACCACATCCACGGACTTGAGGACTGGACCTGGCCACCACATCCACAGACTGGACCTGGGCACCACTTCCACAGACTGGAGGAATGGACCTGGCCACCTCATCCACAGCTGGAGGACTGGACCTGGACACCACATCCACGGACTAGACCTGGACACCACATCCACATACTGGAGGACTTGACCTGGCCACCACATCCACAGACTGGACCTGGTCACCACATCCACAGACTGGACCTGGGCACCACTTCCACAGACTGGAGGAATGGACCTGGCCACCTCATCCACAGCTGGAGGACTGGACCTTTGTCACCACATCCACGGACTAGACCTGGGCACCACATCCACGGACTTGAGGACTGGACCTGGGCACCACATCCACAGACTGGACCTGGGCACCACATCCACAGAAATCAAAACTAGACCTGGACACCACATCCACAAACCGGAGGACTGGACCTGGCCACTGCATCCACAGACTGGAGAACTGGACCTGGCCACCACATCCACAGACTGCACCTGGGCACCACTTCCACAGACTGGAGGAATGGACCTGGCCACCTCATCCACAGCTGGAGGACTGGACCTGGACACCACATCCACAGACTGGAGGACTGGACCTGGATACCACATCCACAGCTGGAGGACTGGACCTTGGCAGCACATCCACGGACTAGACCTGGGCACCACATCACCAGACTGGAGGATTGAACCTGGCTACCACATCCAGAGCTGGAGGACTGGACCTGCACAGCATATCCACAGACTGGAGGACTGGACCTGGCCACCACATCTACAGACTGCAGGACTAGACCTGAGCAACACATCCACAGACTGGAGGACTGGACCTGGGCACCACATCCACAGGCTGGAGGACTGGATCAGGGCACCACATCCACTGACTGGAGGACTCTACCTGTGCACCACATCCACAGCTGGAGGACTGGATCTGGGCACCAGAGCCTCAAACTGGAGGACTGGACCTGGACACTACATTCACAGACTGGACCTGGGTACCACATCCAAAGACTGGAGGACTGGACCTGGGCACCACATCCACAGACTGGAGAGCTGGACCTGGGCACCACATCCACAGACTGGCAGAATGGGCCTGGGTGCCAGATCCACAGACTGGAGGACTGGACCTGGGCACCACATCCACGGACTAGACCTGAACACACCATCCACAGACCTGGCCACCACATCCACAGACTGGAGGACTCTACCTGGGCACCAGATCCACAGCTGAAGGACTGGACCTGGGCACCAGATCTCAAACTGGAGGACTGGACCTGGGCACCACATCCACAGACTGGACTGGGCACCACATCCACAGACTGGAGGACAGGACCTTGGAACTATATCCAGAGACGGGTAGACGGGATCTGGGTACCACATCCAAAGACTGGATGACTGCACCTGGGCATCACATCCACAGACTGGAGAACTGTACCTGGGCACCACATCCACAGACTGGAGGACTAGACCTGGGCACCACATCAACAGACTGGCAGACTGGAGCTGGGCACCACATCCAAAGACTGAAGGACTGCACCTGGGCACCAGATCCACAATCTGAAGGACTGGACCTGGGCACCACATCCACAGACTGGAGGACTGGACCTGGCTACCACATCTACAGACTGGAGGACTGGACCAGAGCACCACATCCACAGCTGGAGGACTGGACCTGGAAACCACATGAACAGCTGGAGGACTGGACCTGGGCACCACATCCACTGGTGGAGGACCTGACCTGGGCACCACATCCACAGCTGGAGAACCAGACCTGGGCACCACATCCACAGACTGGAAAACTGGACATAGGCACCAGATCCACAGTCTGGAAGAATGGACCTGGACACCACATTCACACCTGGAGGACTGGACCTGGGCACCACATCCACAGACTGGAGGACTGGATCTGGGAACTACATCCACAGACTGGCAGACTGGATCTGGGCACCACATCGAAAGACTGGATGACTGCACCTGGGCATCACATCCACAGACTGGAGAACTGTATCTGGGCACCATATCCAGAGACTGGCAGACTGGAGCTGGGCACCACATCCAAAGACTGGAGGACTGGACCTCGGCACCACATCCACAGACTGGCAGAATGGGCCTGGGTGCCAGATCCACAGACTGGAGGACTGGACCTGGGCACCACATCCACAGACTGAAGGACTGGACCTGGCCAACACATCCACAGCTGGAGGACTGGACCAAGACACCACATCCACAGCTTGAGGACTGGACCTGAGCACCACATCCAAAGACTGGAGGACTGGACCTGGACACCACAACCACAGCTAGAGGATTGGACCTCTACACCCCATGCACAGACTAAAGGACTTGACCTGGGCAACACACCATAAACTGGAGGACTGGACCTGGGCACCACATCCACAGACTGGAGGTCTGGACCTGAGCACCACATCCACAGCGGGAGGACTGGACCTGGACACCACATCCACACCTAGAGGACTGGACCTCTGCACCACATCCACAGACTGGAGGACTGGACCTGGACACCACATCCACACCTAGAGGACTGGACCTCTGCACCACATCCACAGACTGGAGGACTGGACCTGGGCACCACATCCAAAGACTGGATAATTAGACCAGGACACCACATCCACACTTGGTCGACTGGACCTGGGCACCACATCCACAGACTGGAGGACTGGATCTGAGCACCACATCCACAGCTGGAGAACTGGACCTGGACACCACATCCACAGACTGGAGGACTGGACCTGGGCACCACATCCTCAGACTGGAAGACTGGACCTGGACACCACATCCACAGACTGGAGGACTGGACCTGGGCAGCAGATCCACAGACTGAAGGACTGGACCTGGCCAACACATCCACAGCTTGAGGACTGGACCTGAGCACCACATCCAAAGACTGGAGGACTGGACCTGGACACCACATCCACAGACTGGAGGACTGGACCTGGCCACCACAACCACAGCTAGAGGATTGGACCTGGACACCCCATGCATAGAGTAGAGGAATTGACCTGGGCAACACACCATAAACTGGAGGACTGGACCTGGGCACCACATCCACAGACTGGAGGACTGGACCTGGATACCACATACACAGCTGGAGGACTGGACCTGGGCACCACATTTAGCTGGAGCAGTGGACCTGGACACCACATCCACAGACTGGAGGACTCGAACTTGCCACTACATCCACAGCTGGAGGACTGTACCTGGACACCACATCCACAGACTGGAGGACTGGACCTGCACACCACATCCACAGACTCGAGCACAGCTGGAGGACTTGATCAGGCCACCACATCCACAGCTGGAGGGCTGGACCTGGACAGCATATTCACAGACTGGAGGACTGGACCTGGGCACCACATCCACAGACTGGCAGACTGGATCTGGGCACCACATCCAAAGACTGGAGGTCTAGACCTAGGCACCACATCCACAGACTGGAGGAATGGACATGAGCACCACATCCACAGACTTGTGGACTGCACCTGTGCATCATATCCACAGACTGGAGGACTGGACCTTGGCACCACATCCACAGAGTGGAGGACAGGACCTGGGCACCACATCCACAGACAGGAGGACTGGACCTGAGCACCACATCCACAGCTGGAGAACCGTACCTGGACACCACATCCGTAGACAAGAGGACTGGACCTGAGCACCACATCCACAGCTGGAGAACTGGACCTGGGCACGACATCCACAAACTGGAGGACTGGGCCAGGGCACCATATCCACAGACTCGAAGACTGGACCTGGACACAACATCCACAGACTGGAGGACTGGACCTGGACACCACATTCACACCTGGAGGACTGGACCTGGGCACCACATCCACAGAATGGAGGACTGGATGTGAGCACCACATCCACAGCTGGAGGACTGGACCTGGACACCACATCCACAGACTGGAGGACTGGACCTAGCCCCACATCCACAGCTGGAGGGCTGGACCTGGACAGCATATCCACAGACTGTAGGACTGGACCTGGGCACCACATCCACAGACTGGAGGACTGGACCTGGGCACCACATCCACAGACTGGAAGATGGAACTGGGCACCACATCCACAAATGGAGGACTGGACCTTAGCACCACATCCACAGCTGGAGGACTAGAGCTGGACACCACATCCACAGACTGGAGGACTGAACCTAAGCAACACATCCACAGCTGGAGAACCGGACCTGGTCACCACATCCACAAACTGGAAGACTGGACCTGAGCACGACATCCACACCTGGAGGACTGGACCTGGGCACCACATCCACAGACTAGAGGACTGGACCTGAGCACCACATCCACAGCAGGAGGACTGGACCTGGGTACTACATCCACAGCTGGAGGACTAGACCTGGGTACCACATCCACAGACTGGAAGACTGGACCTGGGCACCACATCCACAGACTGGAAGAATGGACCTGGACAACACATTCACACCTGGAGGACTGGACCTGGGCACCACATCCACAGACTGGAGGACTTGTCCTGAGCACCACATCCACAGCTGGAGGACTGGACCAGGACACAATATGCACAGCTGAAGGATTGGACCTGGGCACCACACCATAGACTGGAGGACTGGACCTGGGCATCACATCCACAGACTGGAGGATTGGACCTGGCCACCACATCCACAACTGGAGGATTTGACCTGGACACCACATCCACAAAGTGGAGGACTGTGTAACGCTCACGCCGAGACTGGTTGGCGCGGGCACCTGGGGGTGTGGCCCCACTGGATCACAGACCGAACTTCCCTGGAAGGGGCGTAACTAAGTAGCTTCCTAGGTGTTCGCTGGAGCCTCTGATGGTGAGGTCAGACTTGTGCAATAGGAAGCTACCAGGTGCCACTCCAGGGTGATGTCTGGCTGTGGCTGCTGATCCCACTAAGGAACGGAGCGGGCACGGCTGTGACACTGGCTGACAGACGGGTATGGCAGAGGCCCTGATGGGCGGACTGGCTTGACGGAGATACAGGCAGGCAGACGGGCGTGGCTGGCACTCAAGCAGACACGGCTGGCACTGGCAGACAGGACTGATACTCTGGTAGGAACTGGGATTCAGATGGATGTGTGGAAACAGGTAAGAACCTGTTCAGACAGGAGAATATAAAGGAACAGGTAGAGACCTGTATGGAAAGTTGCAGAATAAAGATCGAGCAAGAGTGGAAGAAAAGCTGAATCGCAGGAGGCGGAGTACGAGTAGAAGGTGGAGCTAGAAGAGAAGGAGAAGGCAGAGCCAAGGACGGAGCCGCTGGAGGCGGAGCCAAGAGCGGAGCCAAGAGCGGAGACGCTGGAGGCGGAGCCAAGAGCGGAGACGCTGGAGGCGGAGCCAAGAGCGGAGACGCTGGAGGCGGAGCAAAGAGCGGAGACGCTGGAGGCGGAGCAAAGAGCGGAGACGCTGGAGGCGGAGCCAAGAGCGGAGACGCTGGAGGCAGAGCCAAGAGCGGAGACGCTGGAGGCAGAGCCAAGAGCTAAAGACGTAGAACCGCAAGGAGCGGTGCCAGGTGGAACCACAAGGAGCGGAGCAACAGAGTGCGGAGCAAGGTCAGAGTGCAGAGCAAAGTTACAGAGAGCAGAGCTGAGAGAAAAGCTGAGAGACACAGAACCACAGGTTGTGGTAGAACTGAGCAGAGAGAAGCAGAGCCACAGACAGTGGCGAATAGAGCAGAAAGATAAGGCAGAGGTCCACACAGGAGAGTGGGAAATGACTAATGACAAAGAAGCAGGATTGCAGCCCTCAGAGACAGGAAACACACGACCTGGCAGCTCAGTAGCAAATGCTAACTGAGGGGAATAGTTTGCTCAGGCATCCTCCAATGGGTGAGGATGCCTTAAGTATCAGAGGCCTCAAGGCTATTGGCCAGAAGCACCTTAGGGAGGTGCACACAGTCTCAATAAGAATCCGGAGTGGCTGGCGCCGCCCCCCTATGTACACAGCCAGGAAGTGTACCCAGAGCAGGCCGCCATGAAGCACATGGCATGGAACCAGCAGCAGACGGATCTCACAGCATGGCACTGGGTGAGTGAGTAGATGTAACAGGCAGGTGGGGAATGGAAGGCCATGCAGTGATGCCGACAGGGTTGTTACAGACTGGACCTGGGCACCACACCATAGATTGGAGGACTGGACCTGGGCACCACATCCAGAGAACTGGAGGACTGGATCTGGACATCACATACACAGCTGGAGGACTGGACCTGGGCACCACATCCAGCTGGAGGACTGGACCTGGGCACCACATCCACAGACTGGAGGAGTGGACCTGGACACCACATCCACAGACTGGAGGACTGGACCTGGCCACCACATCCACAGACTGAAAGACTGGACCTGGGAACCACATCCACAGACTGGAGGACTTGACCTGTCCATCACATGCACAGATGGAGGACTGGACCTGGCCACCACATCCACAGCTGGAGTACTGGACCTGGACACCACATCCACAAACTGGAGGACTGCACATGGCCACCACATCCACAGACTGGAGAACTGGATCTGGCCACCACATCCACAGACTGGACCTGGTCACCACATCCAGACTAGAGTTTTGGACGTGGCCTCCACATGCACGGACTAGAGGACTAGACCTGAGCACCACATCCACAGACTGGAGGACTGGATCTGGCCACCACATCCACAGCTGGAGGACTGGACCTGGAAACCACATCCACAGCTGGAGGACTGGACCTGGACACCACATTCACAGACTGGAGGACTGGACCTGGACACCACATCCACATCTGGAGGACTGGACCTGGCCACCACATCCACAGCTGGAGGGCTGGACCTGGACAGCATATCCACAGACTGGAGGACTGGACCTGGCCACCACATCCACAGACTAGAGGACTAGACCTGAGCACCACATCCACAGACTGGAGGACTGGACCTGGGCACCACATCCACAGACTGGAAGACTGGACCTGGACACCACATCCACAGACTGGAGGACTGGACCAGAGCACCACATCCACAGCTGGAGGACTGGACCTGGACTTCACATCCACAGACAGGAGGACTGGACCTGGGCACCACATCCACAGACTGGAGGACTGGACCAGAGCACCACATCCACAGCTGGAGGACTGGACCTGGACACCACATCCACAGACTGGAGGACTGGACCAGAGCACCACATCCACAGCTGGAGGACTGGACCTGGACTTCACATCCACAGACAGGAGGACTGGACCTGGGCACCACATCCACAGACTGGAAGACTGGACCTGGACACCACATCCACACCTGGAGGACTGGACATGTGCACCACATCCAGGAGGTGGTGATGGCGAACTCAGTCGAGGGGTTCAAGAGAGGCCTGGATGTCTTCCTGGAGCAGAACAATATTGTATCATACAATTAGGTTCTGTAGAAGGGCGTAGATCTGGGGATTTATTATGATGGAATATAGGCTGAACTGGATGGACAAATGTCTTTTTTCGGCCTTACTAACTATGTTACTATGTTACTATGTTACATACTGGAGGACTGGACCTGGGCACCACATCCATGGACTTGAGGACTGGACCTGGGCAGCACATCCACAGACTGAAGTACTGACCTGGCCACCACATCCACAGCTGGAGGACTGGAACTGGGCACCACATCCACTGGTGGAGGACCTGACCTGGGCACCACATCCACAGCTGGAGAACCAGACCTGAGCACCACATCCACAGACTGGAAAACTGGACATAGGCACCAGATCCACATTCTGGAAGAATGGACCTGGACACCACATTCACACCTGGAGGACTGGACCTGGGCAGCACATCCACAGACTGGAGGACTGGACCTGAGCACCACATCCACAGCTGGAGGACTGGACCTGGACACCACATCCACAGACAGGAGGACTGGACCTGGGCACCACATCCACAGACTGGAAGACTGGACCTGGACACCACATCCACATACTGGAGTACTTGACCTGGGCACCACATCCACGGACTTGAGGACTGGACCTGGCCACCACATCCACAGACTGGACCTGGGCACCACTTCCACAGACTGGAGGAATGGACCTGGCCACCTCATCCACAGCTGGAGGACTGGACCTGGACACCACATCCACGGACTAGACCTGGACACCACATCCACATACTGGAGGACTTGACCTGGCCACCACATCCACAGACTGGACCTGGTCACCACATCCACAGACTGGACCTGGGCACCACTTCCACAGACTGGAGGAATGGACCTGGCCACCTCATCCACAGCTGGAGGACTGGACCTTTGTCACCACATCCACGGACTAGACCTGGGCACCACATCCACGGACTTGAGGACTGGACCTGGGCACCACATCCACAGACTGGACCTGGGCACCACATCCACAGAAATCAAAACTAGACCTGGACACCACATCCACAAACCGGAGGACTGGACCTGGCCACTGCATCCACAGACTGGAGAACTGGACCTGGCCACCACATCCACAGACTGCACCTGGGCACCACTTCCACAGACTGGAGGAATGGACCTGGCCACCTCATCCACAGCTGGAGGACTGGACCTGGACACCACATCCACAGACTGGAGGACTGGACCTGGATACCACATCCACAGCTGGAGGACTGGACCTTGGCAGCACATCCACGGACTAGACCTGGGCACCACATCACCAGACTGGAGGATTGAACCTGGCTACCACATCCAGAGCTGGAGGACTGGACCTGCACAGCATATCCACAGACTGGAGGACTGGACCTGGCCACCACATCTACAGACTGCAGGACTAGACCTGAGCAACACATCCACAGACTGGAGGACTGGACCTGGGCACCACATCCACAGGCTGGAGGACTGGATCAGGGCACCACATCCACTGACTGGAGGACTCTACCTGTGCACCACATCCACAGCTGGAGGACTGGATCTGGGCACCAGAGCCTCAAACTGGAGGACTGGACCTGGACACTACATTCACAGACTGGACCTGGGTACCACATCCAAAGACTGGAGGACTGGACCTGGGCACCACATCCACAGACTGGAGAGCTGGACCTGGGCACCACATCCACAGACTGGCAGAATGGGCCTGGGTGCCAGATCCACAGACTGGAGGACTGGACCTGGGCACCACATCCACGGACTAGACCTGAACACACCATCCACAGACCTGGCCACCACATCCACAGACTGGAGGACTCTACCTGGGCACCAGATCCACAGCTGAAGGACTGGACCTGGGCACCAGATCTCAAACTGGAGGACTGGACCTGGGCACCACATCCACAGACTGGACTGGGCACCACATCCACAGACTGGAGGACAGGACCTTGGAACTATATCCAGAGACGGGTAGACGGGATCTGGGTACCACATCCAAAGACTGGATGACTGCACCTGGGCATCACATCCACAGACTGGAGAACTGTACCTGGGCACCACATCCACAGACTGGAGGACTAGACCTGGGCACCACATCAACAGACTGGCAGACTGGAGCTGGGCACCACATCCAAAGACTGAAGGACTGCACCTGGGCACCAGATCCACAATCTGAAGGACTGGACCTGGGCACCACATCCACAGACTGGAGGACTGGACCTGGCTACCACATCTACAGACTGGAGGACTGGACCAGAGCACCACATCCACAGCTGGAGGACTGGACCTGGAAACCACATGAACAGCTGGAGGACTGGACCTGGGCACCACATCCACTGGTGGAGGACCTGACCTGGGCACCACATCCACAGCTGGAGAACCAGACCTGGGCACCACATCCACAGACTGGAAAACTGGACATAGGCACCAGATCCACAGTCTGGAAGAATGGACCTGGACACCACATTCACACCTGGAGGACTGGACCTGGGCACCACATCCACAGACTGGAGGACTGGATCTGGGAACTACATCCACAGACTGGCAGACTGGATCTGGGCACCACATCGAAAGACTGGATGACTGCACCTGGGCATCACATCCACAGACTGGAGAACTGTATCTGGGCACCATATCCAGAGACTGGCAGACTGGAGCTGGGCACCACATCCAAAGACTGGAGGACTGGACCTCGGCACCACATCCACAGACTGGCAGAATGGGCCTGGGTGCCAGATCCACAGACTGGAGGACTGGACCTGGGCACCACATCCACAGACTGAAGGACTGGACCTGGCCAACACATCCACAGCTGGAGGACTGGACCAAGACACCACATCCACAGCTAGAGGATTGGACCTCTACACCCCATGCACAGACTAAAGGACTTGACCTGGGCAACACACCATAAACTGGAGGACTGGACCTGGGCACCACATCCACAGACTGGAGGTCTGGACCTGAGCACCACATCCACAGCGGGAGGACTGGACCTGGACACCACATCCACACCTAGAGGACTGGACCTCTGCACCACATCCACAGACTGGAGGACTGGACCTGGACACCACATCCACACCTAGAGGACTGGACCTCTGCACCACATCCACAGACTGGAGGACTGGACCTGGGCACCACATCCAAAGACTGGATAATTAGACCAGGACACCACATCCACACTTGGTCGACTGGACCTGGGCACCACATCCACAGACTGGAGGACTGGATCTGAGCACCACATCCACAGCTGGAGAACTGGACCTGGACACCACATCCACAGACTGGAGGACTGGACCTGGGCACCACATCCAGAGAACTGGAGGACTGGATCTGGACATCACATACACAGCTGGAGGACTGGACCTGGGCACCACATCCAGCTGGAGGACTGGACCTGGGCACCACATCCACAGACTGGAGGAGTGGACCTGGACACCACATCCACAGACTGGAGGACTGGACCTGGCCACCACATCCACAGACTGAAGGACTGGACCTGGGAACCACATCCACAGACTGGAGGACTTGACCTGTCCATCACATGCACAGATGGAGGACTGGACCTGGCCACCACATCCACAGCTGGAGTACTGGACCTGGACACCACATCCACAAACTGGAGGACTGCACATGGCCACCACATCCACAGACTGGAGAACTGGATCTGGCCACCACATCCACAGACTGGAGAACTGGATCTGGCCACCACATCCACAGACTGGAGAACTGGATCTGGCCACCACATCCACAGACTGGACCTGGTCACCACATCCACAGACTAGAGTTTTGGACGTGGCCTCCACATGCACAGACTAGAGGACTAGACCTGAGCACCACATCCACAGACTGGAGGACTGGATCTGGCCACCACATCCACATCTGGAGGACTGGACCTGGCCACCACATCCACAGCTGGAGGGCTGGACCTGGACAGCATATCCACAGACTGGAGGACTGGACCTGGCCACCACATCCACAGACTAGAGGACTAGACCTGAGCACCACATCCACAGACTGGAGGACTGGACCTGGGCACCACATCCACAGACTGGAAGACTGGACCTGGACACCACATCCACAGACTGGAGGACTGGACCAGAGCACCACATCCACAGCTGGAGGACTGGACCTGGACTTCACATCCACAGACAGGAGGACTGGACCTGGGCACCACATCCACAGACTGGAAGACTGGACCTGGACACCACATCCACACCTGGAGGACTGGACATGTGCACCACATCCAGGAGGTGGTGATGGCGAACTCAGTCGAGGGGTTCAAGAGAGGCCTGGATGTCTTCCTGGAGCAGAACAATATTGTATCATACAATTAGGTTCTGTAGAAGGGCGTAGATCTGGGGATTTATTATGATGGAATATAGGCTGAACTGGATGGACAAATGTCTTTTTTCGGCCTTACTAACTATGTTACTATGTTACTATGTTACATACTGGAGGACTGGACCTGGGCACCACATCCATGGACTTGAGGACTGGACCTGGGCAGCACATCCACAGACTGAAGTACTGACCTGGCCACCACATCCACAGCTGGAGGACTGGAACTGGGCACCACATCCACTGGTGGAGGACCTGACCTGGGCACCACATCCACAGCTGGAGAACCAGACCTGAGCACCACATCCACAGACTGGAAAACTGGACATAGGCACCAGATCCACATTCTGGAAGAATGGACCTGGACACCACATTCACACCTGGAGGACTGGACCTGGGCAGCACATCCACAGACTGGAGGACTGGACCTGAGCACCACATCCACAGCTGGAGGACTGGACCTGGACACCACATCCACAGACAGGAGGACTGGACCTGGGCACCACATCCACAGACTGGACCTGGACACCACATCCACATACTGGAGTACTTGACCTGGGCACCACATCCACGGACTTGAGGACTGGATCTGGCCACCACATCCACAGACTGGACCTGGGCACCACTTCCACAGACTGGAGGAATGGACCTGGCCACCTCATCCACAGCTGGAGGACTGGACCTGGCCACCACATCCACAGACTGGACCTGGTCACCACATCCACAGACTGGACCTGGGCACCACTTCCACAGACTGGAGGAATGGACCTGGCCACCTCATCCACAGCTGGAGGACTGGACCTGGACACCACATCAACGGACTAGACCTGGGCACCACATCCACGGACTTGAGGACTGGACCTGGGCACCACATCCACAGACTGGACCTGGGCACCACATCCACAGAAATCAAAACTAGACCTGGACACCACATCCACAAACCGGAGGACTGGACCTGGCCACTGCATCCACAGACTGGAGAACTGGACCTGGCCACCACATCCACAGACTGCACCTGGGCACCACTTCCACAGACTGGAGGAATGGACCTGGCCACCTCATCCACAGCTGGAGGACTGGACCTGGACACCACATCCACAGACTGGAGGACTGGACCTGGATACCACATCCACAGCTGGAGGACTGGACCTTGGCACCACATCCACGGACTAGACCTGGGCACCACATCACCAGACTGGAGGATTGAACCTGGCTACCACATCCAGAGCTGGAGGACTGGACCTGCACAGCATATCCACAGACTGGAGGACTGGACCTGGCCACCACATCTACAGACTGCAGGACTAGACCTGAGCAACACATCCACAGACTGGAGGACTGGACCTGGGCACCACATCCACAGGCTGGAGGACTGGATCAGGGCACCACATCCACAGCTGGAGGACTGGATCTGGGCACCAGAGCCTCAAACTGGAGGACTGGACCTGGACACTACATTCACAGACTGGACCTGGGCACCACATCCACAGACTGGAGGACTGGATTTGGGAACTACATCCAGAGACTGGCAGACTGGAGCTGGGCACCACATCCAAAGACTGGAGGACTGGACCTGGGCACCACATCCACAGACTGGAGAGCTGGACCTGGGCACCACATCCACAGACTGGCAGAATGGGCCTGGGTGCCAGATCCACAGACTGGAGGACTGGACCTGGGCACCACATCCACGGACTAGACCTGAACACCACATCCACAGACCTGGCCACCACATCCACAGACTGGAGGACTCTACCTGGGCACCAGATCCACAGCTGAAGGACTGGACCTGGGCACCAGATCTCAAACTGGAGGACTGGACCTGGGCACCACATCCACAGACTGGACTGGGCACCACATCCACAGACTGGAGGACAGGACCTTGGAACTATATCCAGAGACGGGTAGACGGGATCTGGGTACCACATCCAAAGACTGGATGACTGCACCTGGGCATCACATCCACAGACTGGAGAACTGTACCTGGGCACCACATCCACAGACTGGAGGACTAGACCTGGGCACCACATCAACAGACTGGCAGACTGGAGCTGGGCACCACATCCAAAGACTGAAGGACTGCACCTGGGCACCAGATCCACAATCTGAAGGACTGGACCTGGGCACCACATCCACAGACTGGAGGACTGGACCTGGCTACCACATCTACAGACTGGAGGACTGGACCAGAGCACCACATCCACAGCTGGAGGACTGGACCTGGAAACCACATGAACAGCTGGAGGACTGGACCTGGGCACCACATCCACTGGTGGAGGACCTGACCTGGGCACCACATCCACAGCTGGAGAACCAGACCTGGGCACCACATCCACAGACTGGAAAACTGGACATAGGCACCAGATCCACAGTCTGGAAGAATGGACCTGGACACCACATTCACACCTGGAGGACTGGACCTGGGCACCACATCCACAGACTGGAGGACTGGATCTGGGAACTACATCCACAGACTGGCAGACTGGATCTGGGCACCACATCGAAAGACTGGATGACTGCACCTGGGCATCACATCCACAGACTGGAGAACTGTATCTGGGCACCATATCCAGAGACTGGCAGACTGGAGCTGGGCACCACATCCAAAGACTGGAGGACTGGACCTCGGCACCACATCCTCAGACTGGCAGAATGGGCCTGGGTGCCAGATCCACAGACTGGGGGACTGGACCTGGGCACCACATCCACGGACTAGACCTGAACACCAAATCCACAGACCTGGCCACCACATCCACAGACTGGAGGACTCTACGTGGGCACCAGATCCACAGCTGAAGGACTGGACCTAGGCACCAGATCCTCAAACTGGAGGATTGGACCTGGGCACCACATCCACAGACTGGACCTGGGCACCACATCCACAGAAATCAAAACTAGACCTGGACACCACATCCACAAACCGGAGGACTGGACCTGGCCACTGCATCCACAGACTGGAGAACTGGACCTGGCCACCACATCCACAGACTGCACCTGGGCACCACTTCCACAGACTGGAGGAATGGACCTGGCCACCTCATCCACAGCTGGAGGACTGGACCTGGACACCACATCCACAGACTGGAGGACTGGACCTGGATACCACATCCACAGCTGGAGGACTGGACCTTGGCACCACATCCACGGACTAGACCTGGGCACCACATCTCCAGACTGGAGGATTGAACCTGGCTACCACATCCAGAGCTGGAGGACTGGACCTGCACAGCATATCCACAGACTGGAGGACTGGACCTGGCCACCACATCTACAGACTGCAGGACTAGACCTGAGCAACACATCCACAGACTGGAGGACTGGACCTGGGCACCACATCCACAGGCTGGAGGACTGGATCAGGGCACCACATCCACTGACTGGAGGACTTTACCTGTGCACCACATCCACAGCTGGAGGACTGGATCTGGGCACCAGAGCCTCAAACTGGAGGACTGGACCTAGACACTACATTCACAGACTGGACCTGGGCACCACATCCACAGACTGGAGGACTGGATCTGGGAACTACATCCACAGACTGGCAGACTGGATCTGGGCACCACATCGAAAGACTGGATGACTGCACCTGGGCATCACATCCACAGACTGGAGAACTGTATTTGGGCACCATATCCAAAGACTGGCAGACTGGAGCTGGGCACCACATCCAAAGACTGGAGGACTGGACCTGGGCACCACATCCACAGACTGGAGAGCTGGACCTGGGCACCACATCCACAGACTGGCAGAATGGGCCTGGGTGCCAGATCCACAGACTGGGGGACTGGACCTGGGCACCACATCCACGGACTAGACCTGAACACCACATCCACAGACCTGGCCACCACATCCACAGACTGGAGGACTCTACCTGGGCACCAGATCCACAGCTGAAGGACTGGACCTGGGCACCAGATCTCAAACTGGAGGACTGGACCTGGGCACCACATCCACAGACTGGACTGGGCACCACATCCACAGACTGGAGGACAGGACCTTGGAACTATATCCAGAGACAGGCAGACGGGATCTGGGTACCACATCCAAAGACTGGATGACTGCACCTGGGCATCACATCCACAGACTGGAGGACTAGACCTGGGCACCACATCAACAGACTGGCAGACTGGAGCTGGGCACCACTTCCAAAGACTGAAGGACTGCACCTGGGCACCAGATCCACAATCTGAAGGACTGGACCTGGGCACCACATCCACAGACTGGAGGACTGGACCTGGCTACCACATCTACAGACTGGAGGACTGGACCAGAGCACCACATCCACAGCTGGAGGACTGGACCTGGAAACCACATGAACAGCTGGAGGACTGGACCTGGGCACCACATCCACTGGTGGAGGACCTGACCTGGGCACCACATCCACAGCTGGAGAACCAGACCTGGGCACCACATCCACAGACTGGAAAACTGGACATAGGCACCAGATCCACAGTCTGGGAGAATGGACCTGGACACCACATTCACACCTGGAGGACTGGACCTGGGCACCACATCCACAGACTGGAGGACTGGATCTGGGCACTACATCCACAGACTGGCAGACTGGATCTGGGCACCACATCGAAAGACTGGATGACTGCACCTGGGCATCACATTCGCAGACTGGAGAACTGTATCTGGGCACCATATCCAGAGACTGGCAGACTGGAGCTGGGCACCACATCCACAGACTGGAGAGCTGAACCTGGGCACCACATCCACAGACTGGCAGAATGGGCCTGGGTGCCAGATCCACAGACTGGAGGACTGGACCTGGGCACCACATCCACAGACTGGGGGACTGGACCTGGGCACCACATCCACGGACTAGACCTCAACACCACATCCACAGACCTGGCCACCACATCCACAGACTGGAGGACTCTACCTGGGCACCAGATCCACAGCTGAAGGACTGGACCTGGGCACCAGATCCTCAAACTGGAGGACTGGACCTGGGCACCACATCCACAGACTGGACTGGGCACCACATCCACAGACTGGAGGACAGGACCTTGGAACTATATCCAGAGACAGGCAGACGGGATCTGGGCACCACATCCAAAGACTGGATGACTGCACCTGGGCATCACATCCACAGACTGGAGAACTGTACCTGGGCACCACATCCACAGACTGGAGGACTAGACCTGGGTACCACATCAACAGACTGGCAGACTGGAGCTGGGCACCACATCCAAAGACTGAAGGACTGCACCTGGGCACCAGATCCACAATCTGAAGGACTGGACCTGGGCACCACATCCATAGACTGGAGGACTGGACCTGGCTACCACATCTACAGACTGGAGGACTGGACCAGAGCACCACATCCACAGCTGGAGGACTGGACCTGGAAACCACATGAACAGCTGGAGGACTGGACCTGGGCACCACATCCACTGGTGGAGGACCTGACCTGGGCACCACATCCACAACTGGAGAACCAGACCTGGGCACCACATCCACAGACTGGAAAACTGGACATAGGCACCAGATCCAGTCTGGGAGAATGGATCTGTACACCACATTCACACCTGGAGGACTGGACCTGGACACCACATCCACAGACAGGAGGACTGGACCTGGGCACCACATCCACAGACTTGAGGACTGGACCTGGACACCACATCCACACTTGGAGGACTGGACATGTGCACCACATCCACATACTGGAGGACTAGACCTGGGCACCACATCCACGGACTTGAGGACTAGACCTAAGCAGCACATCCACAGACTGAAGTACTGGACCTGGCCACCACATCCACACCTGGAGGACTAGGCCAGGACACCACATGCACAGCTGGAGGATTGGACCTGGGCACCACATCCAAAGACTGGAGGACTGGACCTGCGCACCACATCCAAAGATTGGAGGACTGGACCTGGGTACCACATCCACCGACTGGAGGACTGGACCTGCACCACATCCACAGACTGGAGGACTGGACCTGGCCACCACATCCACAGTTGGAGAACTGGACCTTGACACCTCATCCACAGCCTGGAGGACTGGTCCTGGCAACACATTATAGACTGGAGGACTGGACCTGGGCACCACTTCCACAGACTCGAGGAATGGGCCTGGACACCACATTCACAGCTGGAGGACTGGACCTGGGCACCACATCCACAGAATGCAAAACTGTACCTAGGCACCACATCCACAGCTGGAGAACTGGACTTGGACACCGCACCCACAGCTGGAGGACTGGACCTGGGCATCCCATCCACTGACTGAAGAACTGGACTTCGGCACCACATCCACAGACAGGAAGACTGGACCTGGGCACCAGATCCGCAGACTGGAGAACAGGACCTGGACACCACATGCACAGCTAAATGTCTGGAATTTGACACCACATCCACAGAATGGAGGACTGGACCTTACCAACACATCCACAGCTGGGGGACTGAACCTGGCCACCACATCCACAGCTGGAGGACTGGACCTGGCCACCACATCCACAGACTTGATGACTAGACCTAAGCACCACATCCACAGAATGGAGGACTGGACCTTACCAACACATCCACAGCTGGGGGACTGAACCTGGCCACCACATCCACAGCTGGGGGACTGGACCTGGACACCACATCCACAGCTGCAGGACTGGACCTGGACACCACATCCACAGCTGCAGGACTGGAACTGGGCACCACATCCACGGACTGGAGAATTGGACCTGGGCACAACATCCACAGACTGGAAGACTGGACCTGGGAACCACATCCACAGACTGGAGGACTGGACCTGTCTATCACATGTACAGCTGGAGGACTGGACCTGGCCACCACATCCACAGCTGGAGTACTGGACCTGTACACCACATCCACAAACCAGAGGACTGGACCTGGGCACTGCATCCACAGACTGGAAGAATGGACCTGGCCACGTCATCCACAGCTCGAGGACTGGACCTGGACACCACATCCACAGACTGGAGGTCTGGACCTGGACACCACATCCACAGACTGGAGGACTGGACCTGACCACCACATGCACAGCTGGAGGACTGGACCTTGGCACCACATCCACGGACTAGACCTGGGCACCACATCACCAGACTGGAGGATTGAACCTGGCCACCACATCCACAGCTGGAGGACTGGACCTGGCCACCACATCCACAGCTGGAGAACTGGACCTGCACAGTATATCCACAGACTGGAGGGTTGGACCTGGCCACCACATCTACAGACTGGAGGACTAGACCTGAGCAACACATCCACAGACTGGAGGACTGGACCTGTGCACCACATCCACAGGCTGGAGGACTGGACCAGGGCACCACATCCACTGACTGGAGGACTCTACCTGGGCACCACATCCACAGCTGGAGGACTGGACCTGGGCACAAGATCCTCAAACTGGAGGACTGGACCTGGACAACACATCCACAGACTGGACCTGGGCACCACATCCACAGACTGGAGGACTGGACCTGGGAACTACATCCACAGACTGGATCTGGGCACCACATCGAAAGACTGGATAACTGCACCTGGGCATCACATCCACAGACTGGCGAACTGTATCTGGGCACCATATCCACAAACTGGCAGACTGGAGCTGGGCACCACATCCAAAGACTGGAGGACTGGACCTGGGCACCACATCCACAGACTGGAGAGCTGGACCTGGGCAGCAGATCCACAGACTGGACCTGGGCACCACATGCACAGACTGGCACAATGGACCTGGGTGCCAGATCCACAGACTGGAGGACTCTACCTGGGCACCACATCCACAGACTGGGGGACTGGACCTGGACACCACATCCACGGACTAGACCTGGGCACCACATCCACAGCTGAAGGGCTGGACCTGGACAGCATATCCACAGACTGGAGGACTACACCTGAGCAACACATCCACAGACTGGAGGACTGGACCTGGGCACCACATCCAAAGACTGGAGGACTGGACCCGGCACCACATCCACAGACTGGAGGTCTCTACCTGGGCACCACATCCACAGCTGAAGGACTGGACCTGGGCACCAGATCCTCAAACTGGAGGACTGGACCTGGGCACCACATCCACAGACTGGACTGGGCATCACATTCACAGACTGGAGAACTGTACCTGGTTACCACATCCACAGACTGGAGGACTAGACCTGGGCACCACATCCAAAGACTGGAGGACTGCACCTGGGTACCAGATCCACAATCTGAAGGACTGGGCCTGGGCACCAAATCCACAAACTGGAGGACTGGACCTGGCTACCACATCAACAGACTGGAGGACTGGACATGAGCACCACATCCACAGACTGGACGACTGGAACTGGGAACCACTTCCACAGACTGGTGGACTGCACTTGGGCACCACATCCACAGACTCGAGTAATTTACCTGGCCACCACATCCACAGGCTGGCGGACTGGCCCTGGGCACCACATCCACACACTGGAGGACTGGACCTGGGCACCACATCCACAGACTGGAAGACGTGACCTAAGCACCACATCCAAAGACTGGAGGACTGAACCTGGGCACAACATCTACAGACTGGCAGACTGGACCTGGGCACCACATCCACAGACTGGAGGACGTGACCTAAGCACCACATCCAAAGACTGGAGGACTGAACCTGGGCACAACATCTAAAGACTGACAGACTGGACCTGGGCACAACATCCACAGACTGGAGTACTGGATCTAAGCACCACATCCAGAGACTGCAGGACTGGACCTGGGCACCACGTCCAGAGCTGGAGGACTGGACCTGGACATCACATCCACAGACTGGAGGACTGGACCTGGCCACCACATCCACAGACTGGAGGACTAAACCTAAGCACCACATTGAAAGACTGGAGGACTGGACCTGGGCACCACATCCACAGACTGGAGGACTGGACCTGGTCACCAGATCCACAGACTGGAGGACTGGACCTGGGCACCACATCCACAGACTGGAGGACTGCACCTGGGCACCACATCCACAGTTGGAGGAATGGACCTGGACACCACATTCACATACTGAAGGACTGGACCTGGCCATCACATCCATAGCGTGGAGGACTGGACCTGGCCACCACATCCACAGACTGGAGGACTAAACCTAAGCACCACATTGAAAGACTGGAGGACTGGACCTGGGCACCACATCAACAGACTGGAGGACTGGACATGAGCACCACATCCACAGACTGGACGACTGGAACTGGGAACCACTTCCACAGACTGGTGGACTGCACTTGGGCACCACATCCACAGACTCGAGTAATTTACCTGGCCACCACATCCACAGGCTGGCGGACTGGCCCTGGGCACCACATCCACACACTGGAGGACTGGACCTGGGCACCACATCCACAGACTGGAAGACGTGACCTAAGCACCACATCCAAAGACTGGAGGACTGAACCTGGGCACAACATCTACAGACTGGCAGACTGGACCTGGGCACCACATCCACAGACTGGAGGACGTGACCTAAGCACCACATCCAAAGACTGGAGGACTGAACCTGGGCACAACATCTAAAGACTGACAGACTGGACCTGGGCACAACATCCACAGACTGGAGTACTGGATCTAAGCACCACATCCAGAGACTGCAGGACTGGACCTGGGCACCACGTCCAGAGCTGGAGGACTGGACCTGGACATCACATCCACAGACTGGAGGACTGGACCTGGCCACCACATCCACAGACTGGAGGACTAAACCTAAGCACCACATTGAAAGACTGGAGGACTGGACCTGGGCACCACATCCACAGACTGGAGGACTGGACCTGGGCACCAGATCCACAGACTGGAGGACTGGACCTGGGCACCACATCCACAGACTGGAGGACTGCACCTGGGCACCACATCCACAGTTGGAGGAATGGACCTGGACACCACATTCACATACTGAAGGACTGGACCTGGCCATCACATCCATAGCGTGGAGGACTGGACCTTGCCACCACATCCACAGCTTGGACCTGGCCACCACATCCACAGCTGGAGGACTGGGCCTGGACACCATATTTACAGACTGGAGGACTGGACCTGGCCACCATATCCACAGACTGGAGGACTGGACCTGGCCACCACATCCACGGACTGTACCTGGGCACTACATCCACCCACAGACTGTAGGACTGAACTTGGGAACTACATCCACAGACTGGCAAACTGGATCTGGGCACCACATCAAAAGACTGGATAAGTGCACCTGGGCATCACATCCACAGACTGGAGAAATGAACCTGGGCACCACATTCACAGACTGGAGGACTGGACCTGGGCACCACATCCACAGACTGGAGAACTGGGCCTAAGCACCACATCCAAAGACTGGAGGACTGGACCTGGGCACCTCATCCAGAGCTGGAGGACTGGACCTGGGCACCTCATCCAGAGCTGGAGGACTGGACCTGGACACCACATCTACATACTGGAGGAGTGGACCTGGGTACCACATCAACAGACTGGAGGACTAGACCTAAGCACCACATTCAAAGACTGGAGGACTGGACCTGGGCACCACATCCACAGACTGGAATGCTGCACCTGGGCACCACATCCACAGACTGGAATGCTGCACCTGGGCACCACATCCACAGTTGAAGGAATGGACCTGGACACCACATCCACATACTGGAGGACTGGACCTGGCCTGTTATGATGCGGTGGTCTAGGAGCAACATGGAACGAGCTCTGAAGGAAGTGGTAACTGTACTGACCGCAGGCCCTAAGCTCAACACAACACTAGAAGTAGCCGTGGAATGCTCCTAACTCTCCCTAGCATCTCGTCACAGCCTAAGAGCTAACTACCCCTAAAGACAGAAGCAGGAAAACTATCTTGCCTCAGAGAAAATCCCCAAAGGATAGATTAGCCCCCCACAAATAATGACTGAGTGGAGAGGGAAAAGACATACACAGAATGAAACCAGGATGAGCACAGGAGGCCAGTCTAGCTTGATAGATAGGACAGGATGGAATACTGTGCGGTCAGTATAAAACAGTACAAAAACCCACGCAGAGTTTACAAAAAATCTCCACACCTGACTAAAGGTGTGGAGGGTAAATCTGCTTCCCAGAGCTTCCAGCAAGACAGAATTAATTCATACTGATAACGCTGGACAAACATAGAAAGCACAGAACGGATAAGTCCACAATCTGTGAACAGAAACACGCAAGCAAAAACTTAGCTTTGCTGAACTGGTCAGGATAACAGGGAAATCCAAAGAGATGTGAATCCAACCAGGAACCATTTACAAGTGGCACTGGCTAAAGGAAAGAGCCAGGCATAAATAGCCAAGCAGAAAAGGCGATCAGTGGAAGCAGCTGAAGACCGCTAACTCCAAGGAGCAGCCATACCACTTGAAACCACAAGAGGGAGCCCAAGAGCAGAACTCACAAAAGTGCCACTTACAACCACCAGAGGGAGCCCAAGAACGGAATTCACAACAGTACCCCCCCTTGAGGAGGGGTCACCGAACCCTCACCAGAGCCCCCAGGCCTATCAGGACGAGCCAAGTGAAAAGCTCGAACCAAATCGGTGGCATGGACATCGGAGGCAACAACCCAAGAATTATCCTCCTGGCCATAACCCTTCCACTTGACAAGATACTGAAGCCTCCGCCTCGAAAAACGAGAATCCAAAATCTTCTCAACCTCATATTCCAACTCTCCCTCAACCAACACCGGGGCAGGAGGGTCAACCGAGGGAACAACGGGCACTACATATCTCCGCAACAAAGATCTATGGAAAACATTATGAATGGCAAAAGAGGCTGGAAGAGCCAAACGAAAAGACACCGGATTAATAATTTCAGAAATTTTATAAGGACCAATAAACCGAGGCTTAAACTTAGGGGACGAAACCTTCATAGGAACATGACGAGAAGACAACCAAACTAAATCCCCCACACGAAGCTGGGGACCAACACACCGACGGCGGTTAGCAAAACGCTGAGCCCTTTCCTGAGACAACGTCAAATTGTCCACCACATGAGTCCAAATCTGCTGCAGCCTGTCCACCACAGAATCAACACCAGGACAATCAGAAGGCTCAACCTGCCCAGAAGAAAAGCGAGGATGAAAACCAAAATTACAAAAGAAAGGTGAAACCAAAGTAGCCGAACTAGCCCGATTATTAAGGGCAAACTCGGCCAACGGCAAAAAAGACACCCAATCATCCTGATCAGCAGACACAAAGCATCTCAAATAGGTCTCCAAGGTCTGATTAGTTCGCTCAGTTTGGCCATTAGTCTGAGGATGAAACGCCGAAGAAAAAGACAAATCAATGCCCATCCTAGCACAAAAGGCCCGCCAAAATCTAGAGACAAACTGAGAACCTCTGTCAGACACAATATTCTCCGGAATGCCATGCAAACGAACCACATGCTGAAAAAATAATGGAACCAGATCTGAGTTAGAAGGCAACTTAGGCAAAGGCACCAGATGGACCATTTTAGAGAATCGGTCACAAACAACCCAGATAACAGACATCTTCTGGGAAACAGGAAGATCCGAAATAAAATCCATGGAAATATGCGTCCAGGGCCTATCAGGGACAGGCAAAGGCAAAAGCAACCCACTAGCGTGGAAACAGCAAGGCTTGGCTCGGGCGCAAGTCCCACAGGACTGCACAAAAGCACGCACATCGCGTGACAAGGAAGGCCACCAAAAGGACCTAGAAACCAAATCTCTGGTACCAAAAATCCCAGGATGACCAGCCAACACTGAACAATGAACCTCAGAAATTACCTTACTTGTCCATCTATCAGGAACAAACAGCTTCCCCACTGGACAGCGGTCAGGCCTATCAGCCTGAAATTCCTGAAGTACCCGCCGCAAATCAGGGAAGATAGCAGAAAGAATCACCCCCTCCTTAAGAATGCCAACCGGCTCAAGGACTCCAGGAGAATCAGGCGAAAAACTCCTAGAGAGGGCATCAGCCTTAACATTCTTAGATCCCGGAAGATACGAGACCACAAAATCAAAACAGGAGAAAAACAGGGACCATCGAGTCTGTCTAGGATTTAGCCGCTTGGCCGACTCGAGGTAAATCAGATTCTTATGATCGGTCAGGACCACAACGCGGTGTTTAGCTCGCTCAAGCCAATGTCGCCACTCCTCAAACGCTCACTTCATAGCCAACAACTCCCGATTGCCGACATCATAATTGCGTTCCGCAGGCGAAAACTTTCTGGAAAAAAAAAGCACACGTTTCATCAAAGAACCATCAGAATTCCTCTGAGACAAAACGGCCCCTGCCCCAATCTCAGACGCGTCAACCTCAACCTGAAATGGAAGAGAAACATCCGGCTGACACAACACAGGGGCAGAAGTAAATCGGCGTTTAAGCTCCCGAAAGGCCTCAACAGCCTCAGAGGACCAATTCGTCACATCAGCGCCTTTCTTCGTCAAATCAGTAAGGGGCTTAACCACACTGGAAAAGTTGGCAATGAAACGGCGATAGAAATTAGCAAAGCCCAAAAATTTTTGAAGGCCTTTCACAGATGTGGGTTGGATCCAGTCATGAATAGCTTGGACCTTAACAGGATCTATTTCTATAGACGAGGGAGAAAAAATAAAACCCAAAAAAGAGACCTTCTGAACTCCGAATAGGCACTTAAACCCCTTCACAAACAAAGCATTATCACGAAGGATCTGGAACACCATCCTGACCTGCTTCACATGAGACTCCCAATCATCGGAAAAAAATCAAAATATCATCCAAATATACGACCATGAATTTATCAAGATAATTGCGGAAAATATCATGCATGAAAGACTGGAACACAGATGGAGCATTAGAGAACCCAAATGGCATCACAAGGTATTCAAAATGGCCTTCGGGCGTATTAAATGCAGTTTTCCATTCGTCACCCTGTTTAATACGAACAAGATTATATGCCCCTCGGAGGTCAATCTTAGTAAACCAACAAGCCCCCTTAATCTGAGCAAACAAATCAGTAAGCAAAGGCAAGGGGTATTGGAATTTGACCGTGATCTTATTAAGAAGACGATAATCAATACAGGGTCTCAAGGAGCCATCCTTAGCAACAAAAAAGAAACCGGCTCCCAATGGTGACGAAGAGGGCCGAATGTGCCCCTTCTCCAAAGATTCCTTAACATAACTCCGCATGGCGGCATGCTCTGGCACAGACAGATTGAAAAGTCGGCCCTTAGGGAACTTGCAACCAGGAATCAAGTTAATAGCACAATCACAGTCCCTGTGCAGAGGAAGGGAACTGGACTTGGGCTCATCAAATACATCCTGGAAATCCGACAAAAACTCAGGGACCTCAGAAGAGGGGGAAGAGGAAATTGACATCAAAGGAACATCACTATGTACCCCTTGACAACCCCAACTAGTCACAGACATAGTTTTCCAATCCAGCACCGGATTATGTTCCTGTAACCATGGAAAACCCAGTACAACAACATCATGCAGGTTATGCAACACCAGAAAACGTCAATCTTCCTGATGTGCAGGAGCCATGTACATAGTCATCTGTGTCCAGTACTGAGGTTTATCCTTGGCCAAGGGTGTAGCATCAATACCCCTCAAAGGAATAGGGCTCTGCAAAGGCTGCAAGGAAAAACCACAGCGCCTGGCGAGTTCTAAGTCCATTAAGTTCAGGGCAGCGCCTGAATCCACAAATGCCATGACAGAAAAGGACGACAATGAGCAAATCAGGGTCACAGATAAGAGACATTTTGGCTGTATAGTACTAATGGTAACAGACCTAGCGACTCTCTTAGTACGCTTAGGGCAATCAGAGATAACATGAGCAGAATCACCACAGTAAAAACACAGCCTATTCTGACGTCTGAATTCCTGCCGTTCTGTTCTAGTCAAAATCCTATCACATTGCATAGGTTCAGGACTCTGCTCAGAGGATACTGCCATATGGTGCACAGCTTTGCGCTCGCGCAGACGCCGATCAATCTGAATGGCTAGCGACATAGATTCGCTCAAACTGGCAGGCGTAGGGAAGCCCACCATAACATCTTTAACCCCTTTACCCCCAAGGGTGGTTTGCACGTTAATGACCAGGCCAATTTTTACAATTCTGACCACTGTCCCTTTATGAGGTTATAACTCCGAAACGCTTCAACGGATCCTGGTGATTCTGACAATGTTTTCTCGTGACATATTGTACTTCATGATAGTGGTAAAATTTCTTTGATAGTACCTGCGTTTATTTGTGAAAAAAACGGAAATTTGGCGAAAATTTTGAAAATTTCGCAATTTTCAAACTTTGAATTTTTATGCAATTAAATCACAGAGATATGTCACACAAAATACTTAATAAGTAACATTTCCCACATGTCTCCTTTACATCAGCATAATTTTGGAACCAATTTTTTTTTTTGTTAGGGAGTTATAAGGGTTAAAAGTTGACCAGCAATTTCTCATTTTTACAACACCATTTTTTTTTAGGGACCACGTCTCATTTGAAGTCATTTTGAGGGGTCTATATGATAGAAAATGCCCAAGTGTGACACCATTCTAAAAACTGCACCCCTCAAGGTGCTCAAAACCACATTCAAGAAGTTTATTAACCCTTCAGGTGTTTAATAGGAATTTTTGGAATGTTTAAATAAAAATAAACATTTAACTTTTTTACACAAAAAATTTACTTCAGCTCCAATTTGTTTTATTTTACCAAGGGTAACAGGAGAAATTGGACCCAAAAAGTTGTTGTCCAATTTGTCCTGAGTACGCTGATACCCCATATGTGGCAGTAAACCACTGTTTGGGCGCATGGGAGAGCTCGGAAGGGAAGGAGCGCTATTTGACTTTTCAATGCAAAATTGACAGGAATTGAGATGGGACGCCATGTTGCGTTTGGAGAGCCACTGATGTGCCTAAACATTGAAACCCCCCACAAGTGACACCATTTTGGAAAGTAGACCCCCTAAGGAACTTATCTGGATGTGTGGTGAGCACTTTGACCCACCAAGTGCTTCACAGAAGTTTATAATGCAGAACCGTAAAAATAAAAAATCATATTTTTTCACAAAAATTATATTTTTGCCCCCAATTTTTTATTTTTCCAAGGGTAAGAGAAGAAATTGGACCTCAAAAGTTGTTGTCCAATTTGTCCTGAGTACGCTGATACCCCATATGTGGCAGTAAACCACTGTTTGGGCGCATGGGAGAGCTCGGAAGGGAAGGAGCGCAGTTTGACTTTTCAATGCAAAATTGACAGAAATTGAGATGGGACGCCATGTTGCGTTTGGAGAGCCACTGATGTGCCTAAACATTGAAACCCCCCACAAGTGACACCATTTTGGAAAGTAGACCCCCTAAGGAACTTATCTAGAGGTGTGGTGAGCACTTTGACCCACCAAGTGCTTCACAGAAGTTTATAATGCAGAATCGTAAAAATAAAAAATCATATTTTTTCACAAAAATTATATTTTTGCCCCCAATTTTTTATTTTTCCAAGGGTAAGAGAAGAAATTGGACCTCAAAAGTTGTTGTCCAATTTGTCCCGAGTACGCTGATACCCCATATGTGGCAGTAAACCACTGTTTGGGCGCATGGGAGAGCTCGGAAGGGAAGGAGCGCCGTTTGACTTTTCAATGCAAAATTGACAGGAATTGAGATGGGACGCCATGTTGCGTTTGGAGAGCCACTGATGTGCCTAAACATTGAAACCCCCCACAAGTGACACCATTTTGGAAAGTAGACCCCCTAAGGAACTTATCTGGATGTGTGGTGAGCACTTTGACCCACCAAGGGCTTCACAGAAGTTTATAATGCAGAGCCATAAAAATAAAACAAAATTTTTTTCCCACAAAAATTATTTTTTAGCCCCCAGTTTTGTATTTTCCCTAGGGTAACAGGAGAAATTGGACCCCAAAAGTTGTTGTCCAATTTGTCCTGAGTACGCTGATACCCCATATGTGGGGGGGAACCACCGTTTGGGCGCATGGGAGGGTTCGGTAGGGAAGGAGCGCCATTTGGAATGCAGACTTAGATGGAATGGTCTGCAGGCGTCACATTGCGTTTGCAGAGCCCCTAATGTACCTAAACAGTAGAAACCCCCCACAAGTGACACCATTTTGGAAAGTAGACCCCCTAAGGAACTCATCTTGATGTGTTGTGAGAGCTTTGAACCCCCAAGTATTTCACTACAGTTTATAACGCAGAGCCATGCAAATAAAAAATATTTTTTTTTCCACAAAAATTATATTTTAGCCCCCAGTTTTGTATTTTTCCAAGGTTAGCAGGAGAAATTGGACCCTAAATGTTGTTGTCCAATTTGTCCTGAGTACGCTGATACCCGATATGTGGGGGGGAACCACCGTTTGGGCGCATGGGAGGGCTCGGAAGGGAAGGAGCATCATTTGGAATGCAGACTTAGATGGATTGGTCTGCAGGCGTCACATTGCGTTTGCAGAGCCCCTAATGTACCTAAACAGTAGAAACCCCCCACAAGTGACCCCATATTGGAAACTAGACCCCTCAATGAACTTATCTAGATGTGTTGTGAGAACTTTGAACCCCCAAGTGTTTCACTACAGTTTATAACGCAGAGCCGTGAAAATAAAAAATCTTTTTGTTTTCCCACAAAAATTATTTTTTAGCCCCCAGTTTTGTATTTTCCCAAGGGTAACAGGAGAAATTGGTCCACAAAAGTTGTTGTCCAATTTGTCCTGAGTCCGCTGATACCCCATATGTTGGGGTAAACCCCTGTTTGGGCACACAGGAGAGCTCGGAAGGGAAGGAGCACTGTTTTACTTTTTCAACGCAGAATTGGCTGGAATTGAGATCGGACGCCATGTCGTGTTTGGAGAGCCCCTGATGTGCCGAAACAGTGGAAACCCCCCAATTATAACTGAAACCCTAATCTAAACACACCCCTAACCCTAATTCCAACGGTAACCCTAACCACACCTCTAACCCTGACACACCCCTAACCCTAATCCCAACCCTATTCCCAACTGTAAATGTAATCTAAACCCTAACCCTAACTTTAGCCCCAACCCTAACTGTAGCCCCAACCCTAACCCTAACCCTAGGCCTAACCCTAGCCCTAACCCTAGCCCTAACCCTAGCCCTAACCCTAACCCTAGCCCTAACCCTAACCCTAACCCTAGCCCTAACCCTAACCCTAGCCCTAACCCTAACCCTAGCCCTAACCCTAGCCCTAACCCTAGCCCTAACCCTAGCCCTAACCCTAGCCCTAACCCTAGCCCTAACCCTAGCCCTAACCCTAACCCTAGCCCTAATGGGAAAATGGAAATAAATACATTTTTTTTTATTTTTCCCTAACTAAGGGGGTGATGAAGGGGGGTTTGATTTACTTTTATAGCGAGTTTTTTAGCGGATTTTTATGATTGGCAGCCGTCACACACTGAAAGACCCTTTTTATTGCAAAAAATATTTTTTGCAATACCACATTTTGAGAGCTATAATTTTTCCATATTTTGGTCCACAGAGTCATGTGAGGTCTTGTTTTTTGCGGGACGAGTTGACGTTTTTATTGAAAACATTTTTGGGCACGTGACATTTTTTTATCGCTTTTTATTCCGATTTTTGTGAGGAAGAATGACCAAAAGCCAGCTATTCATGAATTTCTATTGGGGGAGGCGTTTATACCGTTCCGCGTTTGGTAAAATTGATAAATCAGTTTTATTCTTCGGGTCAGTACGATTACAGCGATACCTCATTTATATCATTTTTTTATGGTTTGGTGCTTTTATACGATAAAAACTATTTTACAGAAAAAATAATTATTTTTGCATCGCTTTATTCTCAGGACTATAACTTTTTTATTTTTTTGCTGATGATGCTGTATGGCGGCTCTTTTTTTGCGGGACAATATGGCGCTTTCAGCGGTACCATGGTTATTTATATCTGTCCTTTTGATCGCGTGTTATTCCACTTTTTGTTCGGCGGTATGATAATAAAGCGTTGTTTTTTGCCTCGTTTTTTTTTTTTTTTCTTACGGTGTTTACTGAAGGGGTTAACTAGTGGGACAGTTTTATAGGTCGGGTCGTTACGGACGCGGCGATACTAAATATGTGTACTTTTATTGTTTTTTTTTTTTTATTTAGATGAAGAAATGTATTTATGGGAATAATATTTTTTTTTTTTTTTTTCATTATTTTGGAATATTTTTTTTTATTTTTTTTTACACATTTGGAAATTTTTTTTTTTACTTTTTTACTTTGTCCCAGGGGGGGACATCACAGATCAGTGATCTGACAGTTTGCACAGCACTCTGTCAGATCACTGATCTGACATGCAGCGCTGCAGGCTTCACAGTGCCTGCTCTGAGCAGGCTCTGTGAAGCCACCTCCCTCCCTGCAGGACCCGGATCCGCGGCCATCTTGGATCCGGGGCTCGAGCAGGGAGGGAGGTGAGGAGACCCTCGCAGCAACGCGATCACATCGCGTTGCTGCGGGGGGCTCAGGGAAGCCCGCAGGGAGCCCCCTCCCTGCGCGGTGCTTCCCTGCACCGCCGGCACATCGCGATCATCTTTGATCGCGGTGTGCCAGGGGTTAATGTGCCGGGGGCGGTCCGTGACCGCTCCTGGCACATAGTGCCGGATGTCAGCTGCGATAAGCAGCTGACACCCGGCCGCGATCGGCCGCGCTCCCCCCGTGAGCGCGGCCGATCGGCTATGACGTACTATCCCGTCCAGGGTCAGATAAGCCCAGGGCACCTCGACGGGATAGTACATCTAAGGTCACAGAGGGGTTAAGGGCTTCAGAAAGACCTTTTCTGAAAATAGCAGCCAGAGCATCCTCATTCCATTTAGTGAGCACAGACCATATTCTAAATTTCTGGCAAGAGCAGAACTCACAAAAGTGCCACTTACAACCACCGGACGGAGCCCAAGAACGGAATTCACAACACTGGCCACCACATCCACAGCTGGAGGACTGGACCTGGACACCACATTTACAGACTGGAGGTCTGGTCCGGGGCACCATATCCACGGACTGGACCTGGGCACCACATCCACAGACTGGACCTGGGCACCACATCCACAGACTGGAGGACGGAACTTGGGAAGTACATCCACAGACTGGCAAACTCGATCTGGACACCACATCCAAAGACTGGATAACTGCACCTGGGCATTACATCCTGTCACAATATTGTATGAAATATAATATGATGTTGTAGCTTTGTCCTTCAGCTCATGCTGGGGGCTAAAACCCCCCTTCTCTCTCTGGCTCTCTTTGTTTCTCTGTGTGATTCGGAATGTATGGTAGAAGGGGGTTTTATTGCCGGGCCATAAATTCCAGGCTCGACGAAAGTCACTCGCCCCCTCCCGACTGCACTAGCTGGAACTGGTAAAAATGGCTCCAAAATCCATGGAAGTCCTTTGTTCCATTATGATAAGATATTGAGCTAATGAGTTAGGGTAGAAAAAGGAAAAAAAAAATATTCTTTACGTCCCTCGGCGGATCTTTCCGCCACTCTAAACATGAGCTTCTAACTCCATCAGGTAAAAAAAGTTAGGATTTCTCAGTAATTATGCATCACAAATAGGACATATTTGATCTCATTAGAATGCCAATGTTAATACGAGATGAATGCTGGGTTTGTTATGACCATGACATGTTCTGTAGCGGAGTTACAGACATTTGACAAATTTAGGGAAAAGTTAGTTAAACTGAAGAGGTAGGAGGGACGGGGTAATCCAACCCCTTTTAGTGATGTCACCAGGATAAGCTATAAGTGTTATGCCAGACCCCAGCAGTGAGTCTGTCTGTTGGAGCCTATGTGAGCCTGACGTGAAGAGCTGTTCCTAACCCGTCCTAATGCATTGGGACATATGGACCTAGCCTGGTTGCCTGAACTGATATGAACTAAGAACATGTGAGTTGTACCTTTTCTTATTTAATCCCTGTTTATTTTATAATTACCTTGTACATATTTTTTCAATTGTCTCATATTGTAACATCTTTATATGACTTTTTATAAACACTGCCTGAAAATCATTTATGGAGTATAATATTTAATATACTAGGTTCGTTCTCCTGTTCTAAAATGTACCCTGTCTTCTGAAGGGAATGACGCTACTGTTTTGGGTTAGCTTCGGACCCGTTTAATCGAAGCTGGTGGCAGCTTAAAGTGTGCCGGCCTTTGGGTGTTGTTGTAGGGACTGCGGCATTGATAATTATTGTTCCTGCCTGAGTGGGAGTAGTTTATCGCGTCGCTGCAGCGTGCCCAATAGCCAGTACATAGCAGGCAGCCTTTCTGGCAACTAATTACCCCAGGTGCAGTACCTAATCTGACCTGAGAGTAAGGGGGGCGCCAGAGAGCTGCAAGTTTTAAGTGGAACTGTAAGCGGGATATTGAAGAGCAGTGGGATACCTAAAATAAGCCCCTGCTGTAAACTAAGAGGTCAATAGACTTGGGTGTGTTTTTCCATCACATTGTGGAGTGGAGGGATAACTAAGATAAGCCCCCCTGCACATGTGATAGCCGTCTGTTGACCTAAAGTCACCCTGATCTGTGACGTGGGGGGTGACGGTCATGGTTTGAATCGTGACAAATTGGTGGCAAGGTGGTGGGATATCTTAGAGCATTAGTGATTTGGTTTGAGTGATCATTCCTCTCACTAAAAACTTGCAAAGTTCTTGCGAGAAGTTTGGAGAACGAACTCAGTGTTTATTAGTCCTGAGACAATTGTGTGTACTGGCAATTATCCCTTATCTTTCTCTTCGTTTCTCTATCCTATCTTTTATTTGGCAACCATGGCTGCAAAAGGGGAAGCCTGGTACACCCAGCAGAAGAAGGACACTCTTGCTGGGATATGCACGTACCATGGCCTGAACCCCCAGGGTAAGACCAAGGCTCAAATGGTCGCTGATCTGGTGCAATTTGAAGCAGACCAAGCCAGGCCACAGAGCCCAGAGGCCGCAGAAGCCAGCACAAGCGAACATGGTGCTGCCGCAGAGGTCCAACCACTGAATACGGGCCCTACTGGCAAACAGGGGGGCGCAGACCTCCTCCTGCAGCTGGCTCTGCAACAATGCTCCGCAGATGACCTAGAGAGACGTCTGCAGCTGATTCAGCAATACCGGCAGGAGGCCCAGCAAGCCGAACGAGAGACCCGAGCCAAGCGAGAGGCCCAGGCCCAGCGAGCCAAGCGGGAGGCTGAGAGAGCAGAGCGCCAAGCCCAGCGAGAACATGAACTGGAGATGCATCGGCAGGGGGGGGATGCCCTCCACCGCCCTCCACCGCCCAGAGCCGTGAGCCCAGCAGCGCTCAGATACCTAAGCCCCGGCCTGATCACTTTCCTGTTATGGAAAAGGACGGGGACTTGGACACTTTTCTGCGGGCCTTTGAGAAAGCCTGCAGACAGTACCAGCTGCCTGCACAAGAATGGGCACGATACCTGACACCAGGGCTGAGAGGCAAAGCTCTGGAGGCGTTTGCTGCCCTCCCTCAAGAACAAGATGGAGACTATGAGGCCATCAAGCAGGCCCTGATAGCCAAGTACCAGCTTACACCCGAGGTGTACCGTAGAAAGTTCAGGAACCTCCAACGTGGCCCACACAACATTTACAGTGATGTGGTGCATGGACTGGGGACCCACTTTGACCAGTGGACCCAAGGACTGTCAGTGATCACCTTTGCACAGCTGCGAGACTTGATGATCAAAGACCAGTTCTTACATCTTTGCCCAGCTGAGGTGCGACAGTTCGTGATGGACAGAGAACCCAAAGACGTGATGAAAGCAGCGCAGATTGCCGATGCCTATGAGGCCAACCGTAGATTGGAAGGGCGGAAGCCAGTCACCACCAGCTGGAGAGGGGGTAAGCCTGCAACCAACGCCAGTACCCCTGCCAGCCAACACACCAGAGGTCCTGTTCTCATGGCCAACAACACCAGACCTACCACCGAACCTCGCCAGTGTTACCACTGCAGGCGGCCTGGTCATATCAGTACCTACTGTCCAGACAAGCCGAAGAACCCCCCAGCCAAGGCCCCAGGGCCTAATGCAGCAGTTCTTTTGGTGGGTGGTGTGGTTGGGAGGGTGTGTGACAAAGTATAGCATGTCACGGTGGGAGGCCATGTTGCTATAGGCCTCAAGGACACCGGGGCTGAACGAACCCTCATCCGACCCGAACTGACGGCCCCTGAAGAAATCATTCCGGGGAAAACCCTAACTGTCACTGGGATTGGGGGCATCAGCTGTCCCTTACCGATGGCCTGGGTTTATATTGATTGGGGTGCCGGGAGCGGGGTGAAGGAAGTGGGGCTGTCTGATAATTTGCCCACTGATGTTTTGTTGGGGACTGATTTGGGGAGGATGGTTTCATACTACGTTCCTGACACCCCTCCCCAATCTACTAATGAGGGTAACGTTAACCCTGATGATGATGATGATGATGATGATAATAATGATGGGAAATCGCATGTGTTACCTGACCATGCTTTATCTTGTAATGATGCATCTAATAACCATTTTTTCCCTAGGATTGATGGTGAAAATGTTGGACCTCTGCCAACTGAACCTGATAACCATTTTTCTGCAAAGGTTAATGTGTCCATAGGTACAGGCATGCTCAGCCACGTCGCTCTGCGGAGTGAGACAGCTGAGGAACCCCTAGCAGGGGCAAGAGTCGGTGCTACAGGAAATGGGGAGATGCATGGGAACCGTGAGAAAGGTGACGCCATGAAATTGACCAGTGCCACCGAGGAAGGTAACTGGCCCATAAGTAGCACTGCCCCTGGAGTGTTGGGGGTGGATGGGGAGGTAGAGCCCATAGCAGCGCCGGCTGATGGGTCTGTAGAAACCCCCGAGGAGACAGCCTACGTAGCTGCTGTCACCCGCAGTCAGAGTGCCCGGAACGGAGATAACTGTCGGCCTTCCGGACCCTCCTCAGTCATCAGTGTGACTGAACCAGAGGTGGACCCAGAGCAGGTCCAAGAGGGTTCCCGTGGGGAAGGGACCCTGCCATCGCTTCTGGCTTGCCCTAACCAGGAGTTTCAGGCCGCTCTGTGCACAGATGCGAGCCTAGAAAGTTTGAGACAACTCACCGAGACGCCCACCTCCGAGACTGATAAGGAGAGGGTGTTCTGTGAACGAGGAAGGTTATACCGGGAGACAGTACCTGGAGAATCACAAAAGGAGTGGTTGAGGGAAAGACAGCTGGTCGTCCCGCAGCAATTCCAGGGTGAGTTGTTACGGATTGCCCATGAGATCCCGCTAGCTGGACACTTGGGGATCAGCAAAACTAAGGCCCGGCTGTCTCAACACTTCTATTGGCCTAAGATGGGGACAGATGTGTCAAACTACTGCCGCTCCTGTATCACTTGTCAAAAAGTGGGGAAGGCGGGGCATGCTCTTAAGGCTCCCCTGATCCTTTTACCAGTGATAGAGGAGCCTTTCCAGAGAATCGCGGTGGACATTGTGGGCCCGCTGGCTGTCCCCAGCAGCTCTGGAAAGCAATACATCCTTACTGTGGTAGACTTCGCTACCCGGTACCCAGAGGCAGTAGCTCTGTCGTCAACTAGGGCAGATAAGGTGGCGAATGCCCTGTTGGCCATCTTTTCACGTGTAGGGTTTCCCAGGGAAACGCTTACTGATCAAGGGACCCAATTTATGTCTCGCCTAATGGAGGCTCTCTGTAATAGAATGCAGGTGAAGCACCTGGTATCGAGTGCGTATCACCCACAGACCAATGGCTTGTGTGAACGCTTCAATGGTACCCTCAAACAGATGCTACGCATGCTGGTTGAGACCCAAGGGCGCGACTGGGAGCGGTACCTCCCACACCTGCTATTCGCTTACCGAGAGGTTCCGCAGGCCTCGACGGGGTTCTCCCCCTTCGAGCTCCTGTACGGCAGGCGAGTCCGGGGACCACTTGGGTTGGTAAGAGAATCCTGGGAAGAGGAGCCAATCCCTTCTGAAGTGTCCATAGTGGAGTATGTCATGTGCTTCCGTGACAAGATGCAGACCTTGACGCAGTTGGTGCATGACAACATGACGCAGGCTCAGGCTGACCAGAAGCACTGGTACGACCAGAACGCCCGGGAGCGGACCTACCACGTGGGTCAAAAGGTGTGGGTGCTGGTCCCCGTACCAAAGGATAAGCTTCAGGCAGCCAGGGAGGGCCTGTACGTCGTCCACCAACAGCTCAACCCGGTCACCTACGTGGTCACGCTTGACCACGCTCGGGGTAGGCGAAAGGCCTTTCACGTCAACATGATGAAGGCTCATCACGAACGTGAACCTTTCGTCCTACCGGTCTGCAGCTTGCCAGAAGACGGTGAGGAAGACACCCTCCTGGACATGCTGGCCCAAGACAAGGCCAATGGGTCCATCGAGGACGTGGAGGTAAGCGCCTCGTTAACTGAACCCCAGCGGTTGCAGTTGCAAACCACACTGGAACCCTTCCAGGTCGTGTTCTCCAACCGACCTGGGAGGACTGAGTTAGCAGTCCACGAGGTGGACACCGGGAATCACGCCCACTACGGCGAACACCCTATCGAATCTCTGACTAGGTGCAGCAGATTATGCGCCAAGAGATCGATGAGATGTTACAGCTGGGGGTGATTCAACGGTCAAAGAGCGCGTGGGCATCACCTGTAGTTCTCGTGCCAAAGAAGGACCAGACCACCCGGTTCTGCGTGGACTACAGGGGGCTCAACGCCATCACAGCCTCTGACGCGCACCCAGTGCCGCGCATCGAGGAGCTGCTGGATAAGTTAGCTGGCGCAGATTACCTAACAATAATGGATCTGAGTAGAGGATACTGGCAGATTCCCATGAGCCCCGAGGCGCAGGAGAAGTCCGCCTTTATCACACCCTTTGGACTGTACGAATACACGATCATGCCCTTCGCCATGAAGAATGCCCCTGCCACTTTCCAGCGGATGGTCAACCTCCTGCTTCAAGGACTGGAGAAGTACGCCATGGCGTACTTGGATGACATTGCCATCTTCAGCCCCTCCTGGGAGGAACACCTGCAGCATCTCACGGAGGTGCTCAGGCGAATTCACCAAGCAGGACTGACTATCAAGCTGGGAAAGTGCCAGATGGGCATGAGGGAGGTTCACTACCTGGGCGCGATCGTGAACTGGCCCACTCCCATGACCAAGAAACAGGTGATGTCCTTCCTGGGCACTGCAGGGTACTGTAGGCGCTTCGTACAGCACTATAGTAGCCTGGCAAAACCTTTGACGGACCTCACCAGGAAGAAGCTATCCCACATTGTCAACTGGACAGATGGCTGTGAGGGGGCCTTCGAGGCGTTGAAAACCGCACTGTGCAACGCCCCTGTGTTGAAAGCAGTCGACAGCAGTCGACCGTTCTTGGTGCAGACCGACGCCAGCGATTTTGGCCTTGGTGCTGTACTCAGCCAGGTTGACTCGGAGGACCAAGAGCACCCCGTGTTATACCTGAGCCGGAAACTTTTGCCGAGGGAAGTGGCCTACTCCACCATCGAGAAGGAGTGCCTGGCCATAGTCTGGGCCCTGCAGCACTTGCAACCCTACTTGTACGGTCGCCCCTTCACTGTGGTGACCGACCACAACCCTCTGCGCTGGCTAAACGCCATGTGTGGAACCAACGGCAGGTTGCTATGCTGGAGCCTTGCCCTTCAGCAGTTTGACTTCACCATTGAACACAAAACGGGCAAAGAGCATGGGAATGCAGATGGACTCTCCCGCCAGGGTGAACCTACTGAGGTGCCCATGGAGGCATACCGTGGGGTACTGCCTCCCTAGCGCACACCAAAAGGGGGAGGTGTCACGATATGGTATGAAATATCATATAAGTAACTTCTCTTGCTCAAGGCTGTGGGCTAACAAGCCCCCCTTCCCTTTCACTCAACCAAGAGCTGCTTTGCCAGTGTAGATGGGAGAAGAAGAGTTTATTACCTCTAGCTCGGAGAGCAGAAGTATTTACGACCGTCATTTCCTGTATAAGCTCTTGTCCAGCTATAAGTGAACTAGAAACTTCGAGGATCCATGAAAGATTCTTTGTATAGTGTTTGTTAGATATTAGGCAAACGATTTAAGCTAGAAATAGGAAAAATATATATTCCTTAACGTCACTCGGCGGAGCTGTCAACCGCTGTAAACATGAACTTCTAACTCCATCTGGTAAAGAAGTAGGGATTTCTCTGTAAATATGTATCCCAGATAGGACATATTTGATCTCATTAGAATGCCCACGTTAATCCGAGATGTATGATGGGTTTGTTATGACTATGACATGTTTTGTAGCGAAGTTATAGAAATTAGAGAGAATAGTTTTAAGTTTAGTCATAATGTAGAGAGAGGAGGGTCTGGATAAACCAGCCTTTCTGTGATGTCACAGCCTTAAGGTTTTAAGTGTCTGGAAGGCTCTGAGGAGTCTCTTCTTCTTCTTCCTGCTGGCTTGCTTGCTTCTTCTTTTCCTGGAAGAGCTGAGCACGTCCCATGAACTGGGACGTATGGAAAACTGCACTAGCCTGGGTGCCTGCCATGCTTTGAACATGTGAGTGTTACTTTTTCTCATTTAATCCCTGTTTATTTCATAATTACCCTTGTACATATTTGCAATTGTCTCATTTGTAACATCTTTATAAAATATTTTTGATAAAGCACTGCCTAATTTTTTATGGGATATAATATTATATGTTAGTTCATTCTCCATGCTCTAAAAACCGTACCCTAAGTCTTCTGAAGGGAAATACGCTACTGTTGTGTTGGGTTAGCTTCGGACCCGTTTAATCGAAGCTGGTGGCAGCGAGAGTGTGCTGACTTTTGGGTTATGCTGAAGCGACTGCGGCGTTGATAATTATTGTTCCTGCCTGAGTGGGAGTAGTATATCGCGTCGCTGCAGCGTGCCCAATAGCCAGTACATAGCAGGCAGCCTTTCTGGTGACTAATAACCCAGGGTGCAGTACCTAATCTGACCTGAGAGTAAGGGGGCGCCAGAGAGCTGCAAGTGTTAAGTGGAACTGTAAGCGGGATATACATAAATCCCTGCAGTTTGTGGTATATTGAAAGCAGTGGGATACCTAGAATAAGCCCCTGCTGTAAACTAAGAGGTCAATAGCCTTGTGTGTGTTTTCTCATCACATTAGCAGTGGAGAGATAACTAAGATAAGCCCCCCTGCACATGTGATAGCCGTCTGTTGGCCCAAAGTCACCCCGACCCGTGACGTAGGGGTGACGGTCACGGTGTGAATTGTGACAAATTGGTGGCAGTGGTCAGGGGATTCCTGACACCAGGCTCGACGAAAGTCACTCGCCCCCTCCCGACTGCACTAGCTGGAACTGGTAAAAATGGCTCCACAATCCATGGAAGTCCTTTGTTCCGTTATGATAAGATATTGAGCTAATGAGTTAGGCTAGAAAAAGGAAAAAATATATATTCTTTACATCCCTCGGCGGATCTATCCGCCACTCTAAACATGAGCTTCTAACTCCATCGGGTAAAAAAGTAGGGATTTCTCAGTAATTATGCATCACAAATAGGACATTTTTGATCTCATTAGAATGCCAATGTTAATACGAGATGAATGCTGGGTTTGTTATGACCATGACATGTTCTGTAGCGGAGTTACAGACATTTGACAAATTTAGGGAAAAGTTAGTTAAACTGAAGAGGTAGGAGGGACGGGGTAATCCAACCCCTTTTAGTGATGTCACCAGGATAAGCTATAAGTGTTATGCCAGACCCCAGCAGTGAGTCTGTCTGTTGGAGCCTATGTGAACCTGACGTGAAGAGCTGTTCCTAACCCGTCCTAATGCATTGGGACATATGGACCTAGCCTGGTTGCCTGAACTGATATGAACTAAGAACATGTGAGTTGTACCTTTTCTTATTTAATCCCTGTTTATTTTATAATTACCTTGTACTGTTCTTCAACTATATCAATAGTAAAAGAATAAAAACTGAAAATGTAGGCCCCTTAAAAAATAGTGAGGAAAGAATGGTTGTAGATGACGAGGAAAAAGCTAACATATTAAACACCTTCTTCTCCACGGTATTCACGGTGGAAAATGAAATGCTAGGTGAAATCCCAAGAAACAATGAAAACCCTATATTAAGGGTCACCAATCTAACCCAAGAAGAGGTGCGAAACCGGCTAAATAAGATTAAAATAGATAAATCTCCGGGTCCGGATGGCATACACCCACGAGTACTAAGAGAACTAAGTAATGTAATAGATAAACCATTATTTCTTATTTTTAGGGACTCTATAGCGACAGGGTCTGTTCCGCAGGACTGGCGCATAGCAAATGTGGTGCCAATATTCAAAAAGGGCTCTAAAAGTGAACCTGGAAACTATAGGCCAGTAAGTCTAACCTCTATTGTTGGTAAAATATTTGAAGGGTTTCTGAGGGATGCTATTCTGGATTATCTCAATGAGAATAATTGTTTAACTCCATATCAGCATGGGTTTATGAGAAATCGCTCCTGTCAAACCAATCTAATCAGTTTTTATGAAGAGGTAAGCTATAGGCTGGACCACGGTGAGTCATTGGACGTGGTATATCTCGATTTTTCCAAAGCGTTTGATACCGTGCCGCACAAGAGGTTGGTACACAAAATGAGAATGCTTGGTCTGGGGGAAAATGTGTGTAAATGGGTTAGTAACTGGCTTAGTGATAGAAAGCAGAGGGTGGTTATAAATGGTATAGTCTCTAACTGGGTCGCTGTGACCAGTGGGGTACCGCAGGGGTCAGTATTGGGACCTGTTCTCTTCAACATATTCATTAATGATCTGGTAGAAGGTTTACACAGTAAAATATCGATATTTGCAGATGATACAAAACTATGTAAAGCAGATAATACAAGAGAAGATAGTATTCTGCTACAGATGGATCTGGATAAGTTGGAAACTTGGGCTGAAAGGTGGCAGATGAGGTTTAACAATGATAAATGTAAGGTTATACACATGGGAAGAAGGAATCAATATCACCATTACACACTGAATGGGAAACCACTGGGTAAATCTGACAGGGAGAAGGACTTGAGGATCCTAGTTAATGATAAACTTACCTGGAGCAGCCTAGTTAGACCGCACATGGAGTACTGTGTCCAGTTTTGGGCACCGGTGCTCAGGAAGGATATAATGGAACTAGAGAGAGTACAAAGGAGGGCAACAAAATTAATAAAGGGGATGGGAGAACTACAATACCCAGATAGATTAGCGAAATTAGGATTATTTAGTCTAGAAAAAAGACGACTGAGGGGCGATCTAATAACCATGTATAAGTATATAAGGGGACAATACAAATATCTCGCTGAGGATCTGTTTATACCAAGGAAGGTGACGGGCACAAGGGGGCATTCTTTGCGTCTGGAGGAGAGAAGGTTTTTCCACCAACATAGAAGAGGATTCTTTACTGTTAGGGCAGTGAGAATCTGGAATTGCTTGCCTGAGGAGGTGGTGATGGCGAACTCAGTCGAGGGGTTCAAGAGAGGCCTGGATGTCTTCCTGGAGCAGAACAATATTGTATCATACAATTATTAGGTTCTGTAGAAGGACGTAGATCTGGGGATTTATTATGATGGAATATAGGCTGAACTGGATGGACAAATGTCTTTTTTCGGCCTTACTAACTATGTTACTATGTTATGTTACTATGTTACATATTTTTTCAATTGTCTCATATTGTAACATCTTTATATGACTTTTTATAAACACTGCCTGAAAATCATTTATGGAGTATAATATTTAATATACTAGATTCGTTCTCCTGTTCTAAAATGTACCCTGTCTTCTGAAGGGAATTACGCTACTGTTTTGGGTAAGCTTCGGACCCGTTTAATCGAAGCTGGTGGCAGCTTACCGTGTGCCGGCCTTTGGGTGTTGTTGTAGCGACTGAGGCGTTGATAATTATTGTTCCTGCCTGAGTGGGAGTAGTTTATCGCGTCGCTTCAGCGTGCCCAATAGCCAGTACATAGCAGGCAGCCTTTCTGGTGACTAATTACCCCAGGTGCAGTACCTAATCTGACCAGAGAGTAAGGGGGGCGCCAGAGAGCTGCAAGTTTTAAGTGGCACTGTAAGGAGGATATACATAAATCCCTGCAGTTTGTGGTATATTGAAGAGCAGTGGGATACCTAAAATAAGCCCCTGCTGTAAACTAAGGTCAATAGACTTGGGTGTGTTTTTCCATCACATTGTGGAGTGGAGGGATAACTAAGATAAGCCCCCCTGCACATGTGATAGCCGTCTGTTGACCTAAAGTCACCCCGATCTGTGACGTGGGGGTGACGGTCACGGTATGAATCGTAACACATCCACAGACTGGAGAACTGTACCTGGGCACCACATCCACAGACTGGAGGACTCGAACTGGGCACCACATCCACAGACTGTATCTGGCAACCACATTCACAGACTGAAGGATTTGGCCTGGGCACCACATCCACAGACTGGAGGACTGGACCTGGGCACAACATCCACAGACTGAAGGACTGGACCTGGGCATCACATCCACAGACTGGAGGACTAGACCTAAGCACCACATTCAAAAACTGGAGGACTGGACCTTGGCACCACATCCACAGACTGGAGAGCTGGGCCTGGCCACCACATCCACAGCTGGAGGACTGGATCTACACAGCATATCCACAGACTGGAGGACTGGACCTGGCCACGACATCCACAGCTGGAGGATTGGATCTGGGCACCACATTCATGGACTAGACCTGGTCACCACATCAACAGACTGGAGGATTGAACCTGGACCACACACATCCATAGCTGGAGGAATGGACCTGGCCACCACATCTACAGCTGAAGGTCTGGACCTGCACAGCATATCCACAGACTGGAGGACTGGACCTGGCCACCACATCTACAGACTGCAGGACTAGACCTGAGCAACACATCCACAGACTGGAGGACTGGACTAGGGCACCACATCCACTGACTGGAGGACTCTACCTGGGCACCACATCCACAGCTGGAGGACTGTTTTGCGGGTTTAGAACGGGTGGATACACCACGCCATGGAGGAGACTGGCACCGGCTTCTCTTGAGAAGAGAGGCCAGGTGGATAATACGCACCAATGCGGCCGGTCCTGTTGGGCTTAATGATAAAATCGACATGGCGTTTTTTTTTGTAAAATAAGGGTTTGTGAAATGAGGTAAATATTATGAAGGTCCTTCTGTATTTTAAATAATAGGTCTTTTGTATCATTGTTTTTATGCATTTTAAGTCACATGTATTTTGCTCCGTTAGGCGGAGCTGATGGCTATGACACAGGACGTATGGGAGTTTCCTTGAGCTAACACAGGTGAAAAGGGATCTCCCCGCTTCCTGTTGTCAGGACCCGTAGAAGCGCTCGTAAGCGTGAAACGGCCGTTGTCCGTCATCCTCCACTCCCCTCCCTGCTAAGTTTGTCCATGCTGTAATAAAGGATTGGATTTTACCTGCCCGGTGAGTGCGTTCCTCTCTTCTTATACATTTGGACATCCACAGAATGGCAGACTGGACCTGGGCACCACATCCACAGACTGGAGGACTGGACCTGGGCACCACATCCACGCACTGGACCTGGGCATAACATCCACAGACTGGAGAACTGTACCTGGGCACCACATCCACAGACTGGAGGACTGGAATTAGGCACCACATCCACAGAATGGCAGACTGGACCTGGCAACCATATCCACAGACTGGAGGACTGGGCCTGGGCACCACATACACAGACTGGAGGACTGGACCTGGGCACTACATCCACAGACTGGAGGACTGGACCTGGGCCCCACATCCATGCACTGTACCTGGGCACCACATCCACAGACTGGAGGACTGGAGTTAAGCACCACATCCATAGAATGGCAGACTGGACCTGGCAACCACATCCACAGACTGGAGGATTGGGCCTGGGCACCACATCCACAGACTGGAGGGGTGGACCTGGGCACAACATCCACAGACTGAAGGACTGGACCTGGGCACCATATCCACAGACTGGAGGACTAGACCTAAGCACCACATTCAAAGACTGGAGGACTAGACCTTGGCACCACATCCACAGACTGTAGAGCTGGACCTGGGCACCACATCCACAGACTGGCAGAATGGACCTGGGCACCAGATCCACAGACTGGAGGAATGGACCTGGGCACCAGATCCTCAAACTGGAGGGCTGGTCCTGGGCACCACATCCACAGACTGGACCTGGGCACCACATCCACTGACTGGAGGACTGGACCTCGGAACTACATCCACAGACTGGCAGACTGGATCTGGGCACCACATCAAAAGACTGGATGAATGCACCTGGGCATCACATCCACAGACTGCAGGATTGAACCTGGCCACCACATCCACAGCTGGAGGACTGGACGTGGACAGCATATACACAGACTGGAGGACTGGACCTGGCCACCACATCTACGGACTGGAGAACTAGACCTGAGCAACACATCCACAGACTGGAGGACTGGACCTGGGCACCACATCCACAGACTGGAGGACTGGACCTGGAAACTACATCCACAGACTGGCAGACTGGATCTGGGCACCACATACAAAGACTGGAGGACTGCACCTGGGCATCAAATCCACAGACTGGACCTGGGCTCCAAATCCACAGACTGAACCTGGGCACCACATCCCCAGACTGGAGGACTGGACCTGGCCACCACATCCACAGACTGGAGAACTGGACATGAGCGCCACATCCACAGACTGGATGACTGGACCTGGGAACCACATCCACAGACTGGTGGACTGCACCGGGGCACCACTGTTATGACCTGGTGGTCAGGACAATAATGGACCTGGTGGTTAAGAGCACACGGAATGACCTGATAGTTACTGATAATAAAGGACGAGCTCTGGAACGTGGGAACTCTGCTGACCGCAATCCCTAAACCTATCAAACACACTAGAAATAGCCGTGGATTGCGCCTAACGCTCCCTATGCAACTCAGCACAGCCTAAGAAACTAGCTAGCCCTGAAGATAGAAAAATAAAGCCTACCTTGCCTCAGAGAAATTCCCCAAAGGAAAAGGCAGCCCCCCACATATAATGACTGAGTAAAGATGAAAATACAAACACAGAGATGAAATAGATTTAGCAAAGTGAGGCCCGACTTACTGAACAGACCGAGGATAGGAAAGGTTACTTTGCGGTCAGCACAAAAACCTACAAAAAGACCACGCAGAGGACGCAAAAAGACCCTCCGCACCGACTCACGGTGCGGAGGCGCTCCCTTTGCGTCCCAGAGCTTCCAGCAAGCAAGACAACAAATTAAATAGCAAGCTGGACAGAAAAATAGCAAACCAAAGAAATACAAGCTGGAACTTAGCTTCTGATGGGAAGACAGGTCACAAGAACGATCCAGGAGTGAACTAGACCAATACTGGAACATTGACAGGTGGCATGGAGCAAAGATCTAAGTGGAGTTAAATAGAGCAGCAGCTAACGAATTAACCTCATCACCTGTGGAAGGAAACTCAGAAACACCCACCAGAGGAAGTCCATGGACAGAACCAGCCGAAGTACCATTCATGACCACAGGAGGGAGCCCGACAACAGAATTCACAACACACCACATCCACAAACTGGAGGAATGAACCTGGGCACCACATCCACAGACTGGAGGACTGGACCTAAGCACCACATCCAGAAACTGGAGGACTGGACCTGGGCACCACATCCACAGCTGGAGGACTGGACCTGGACACCGTATCCAAAGACTGGCAGACTGGAGCTGGGCATCACATACAAAGACTGGAGGACTGCACCTGGGCACCAAATCCACAGACTGGACCTGGGCTCCAAATCCACAGACTGGGGCACCACATCCCCAGACTCGAGTACTTTATCTGGCCACAGCATCCACAGACAGGAGGAATGCCCCTGGGCACCACATCCACAAACTGTAGGAATGGAGCTGGGCACCACATCCACAGACAGGAGGACTGGACCTAAGCACCACATCCAGAGACTGGAGGACTGGACCTGGGCACCACATCCACAGCTGGAGGACTGGACCTGGACACCACATCCACATACTGGAAGAATGGACCTGGCCATCACATCCACAGACTGGAGGAATGGGCCTTGCCACCACATCCACAGTTGGAGGACTGGACCTGGCCACCGCATCCACAGCTGGAGGACTAGACCTGGCCACCACATCCACAGACTGGAGGACTGCACCTGGGAACCACATCCACAGTTGGAGGACTGGACCTGGGAACCACATCCACAGACTGGAGGACTGCACCTGGGCACCACATCCACAGCTGGAGGACTGGACCTGGCCACCACAACCAAAGGTCGAGGACTGGACCTGTATACAACATCCACAGACTGGAGGACTGGACCTTGCCACCACATCCACAGCTGGAGGGCTGGACCTGGCCACCATATCCACAGACTGGAGGACTGGACTTGGGCACCACATCCACAGACTGGACCTGGACACCACATCCACAGACTGGAGGGGTGAACCTGGGCACAACATCCACAGACTGAAGGACTGGACCTGGGCACCATATCCACAGACTGGAGGACTAGACCTAAGCACCACATTCAAAGACTGGAGGACTGGACCTTGGCACCACATCCACAGCTGGAGTACTGGACCTGGCCACCACATCCACAACTGGAGGACTGGACCTGCACAGCATATCCACAGACTGGAGGACTAGACCTGGCCACCACATCTACAGACTGGAGGACTAGACCTGAGCAACACATCCACAGACTGGAGGCCTGGACCAGGGCACCACATTCAGTGACTGGAGGACTCTACCTGGGCACCACATCCACAGCTGGAGGACTGGACCTGGGCACCAGATCCTCAAACTGGAGGGCTGGTCCTGGGCACCACATCCACAGACTGGACCTGGGCACCACATCCACAGACTGGAGGACTGGACCTCGGAACTACTTCCACAGACTGGCAGACTGGATCTGGGCACCACATCGAAAGACTGGATGACTGCACCTGGGCATCACATCCACAGACTGGAGAACTGTATCTGGGCACCATATCCACAGACTGGCCGACTGGAGCTGGGCACCACATCCAATGACTGGAGGACTGGACCTGGGCATACATCCACAGACTGGACCCGAGCACCACATCCACAGACTGGCAGAATGGACCTGGGCACCAGATCCACAGACTGGAGGACTGGACCGGGGCACCACATCCACAGACTGGGAGACTGGACATGGGCACCACATCCTCAGACTGCAGGATTGAACCTGGCCACCACATCCACAGCTGGAGGACTGGACGTGGACAGCATATACACAGACTGGAGGACTGGACCTGGCCACCACATCTACGGACTGGAGAACTAGACCTGAGCAACACATCCACAGACTGGAGGACTGGACCTGGGCACCACATCCACAGACTGGACCTGGAAACCACATCCACAGACTGGAGGACTGGACGTGGGAACTACATCCACAGACTGGCAGACTGGATCTGGGCACCGTATCCAAAGACTGGCAGACTGGAGCTGGGCATCACATACAAAGACTGGAGGACTGCACCTGGGCACCAAATCCACAGACTGGACCTGGGCTCCAAATCCACAGACTGCACCGGGGCACCACATCCCCAGACTCGAGTACTTTATCTGGCCACAGCATCCACAGACAGGAGGAATGCCCCTGGGCACCACATCCACAAACTGTAGGAATGGAGCTGGGCACCACATCCACAGACAGGAGGACTGGACCTAAGCACCACATCAAGAGACTGGAGGACTGGACCTGGGCACCACATCCACAGCTGGAGGACTGGACCTGGACACCACATCCACATACTGGAAGAATGGACCTGGCCATCACATCCACAGACTGGAGGAATGGGCCTTGCCACCACATCCACAGTTGGAGGACTGGACCTGGCCACCTCATCCACAGCTGGAGGACTGGACCTGGCCACCACATCCACAGAATGGAGGACTGGACCTGGGCACCACACCATAGAATGGAGGACTGGACCTGGCCACCACATCCACAGAATGGAGGACTAGACCTAAGCACTACATTCAAAGATTGGAGGACAGGACCTGGGCACCAGATCCACAGACTGGACCTGGGCCCCAGATCCACAGACTGGAGGACTGGACCTGGGAACCACATCCACAGACTGGAGGACTGCACCTGGGCACCACATCCACAGCTGGAGGACTGGACCTGGCCACCACAACCAAAGGTCGAGGACTGGACCTGGACACCACATTCACAATCTGGAGGACGGGACCTGGCCACCGCATCCACAGACAGAAGGACTGGACCTTGCCACCACATCCACAGCTGGAGGGCTGGACCAGGACACCACATCCACATACTGGAGGACTGGACCTAGACACCACATCCACAGACTGGAGGACTGGACCTGGGCACCACACCATAGAATGGAGGACTGGACCTGGGCACCACATCCACAGTCTGGAGGAATGAACCTTGCCACCACATCCACAGCTGGAGGACTAGACCTGGCCACCACATCCACAACTGGAGGACTGGACCTGGACACCACATCCACAGTCTGGAGGACTGGACCTGGCCACCATATCCACAGACTGGAGGACAGAACCTGGGAACTGTATCCACAGACTGGCAGACTAGATCTGGGCACCGCATCCAAAGACTGGATGACTGGACCAGGGCACCACATCCACAGACTTGAGGACTAGACCTAAGCACCACATTCAAAGACTGGATGACTTGACCTGGGCACCACATCCACAGACTGGAGGACTGGACCTGGGCACCAGATTCACAGACTGGAGCACTGGACCTGGGCACCACATCCACAGACTGGAGGACTGGACCAGGACACCACATCCACACCTGGAGGACTGGACCTGGACACCACATCCACAGACTGGAGGACTGGACACTATATCCACAGCTGGAGGACTGGACCTGGACACCACATCCACAGACTGGAGGACTGGACCTGGGCACCACACCATAGAATGGAGGACTGGACCTGGACACCACATCCACAGACTGGAGGACTGGACCTGGGCACCACACCATAGAATGGAGGACTAGACCTGGCCACCACATCCACAGCTGGAGGACTGGACCTGGACACCACATCCACAGTCTGGAGGACTGGACCTGGCCACCATATCCACAGACTGGAGGACTGGACCTGTGCACCACATGCACGGACTGGACCTGGACACCACATTAACAGATTGGAGGACAGAACCTGGGAACTATATCCACAGACAGGAGGACTAGATCTGGGTACCACATCCACAGACTGGCAGACTGGACCTGGGCACCGTATCCAAAGACTGGATGACTGAACCTGGGCACCACATCCACAGACTGGAGGACTAGATCTGGGTACCACATCCACAGACTGGCAGACTGGACCTGGCCACCACATCTACAGACTGGAGGAGTGTGCCTGGGCACCACATCCACAGACTTGAGGACTAGACTTAAGCACCACATTCAAAGACTGGATGACTTGACCTGGGCACCACATCCACAGACTGGCAGACTGGACCTGGGCGCCAGATCCACCGACTGGAGGACTGGACCTGGGCACCACATTCACAGACTGGAGCACTGGACCTGGGCACCACATCCACGGACTAGACCTGGGCACCATTTCCACAGAGTGAAGGACTGAACCTAGCCACCAAATCCACAGCTAGAGGACTGGATCTGGCCACCACATCCTCAGCTGGAGGACTGGACCTGGAGAACATATCCATAGGCTGGAGGACTAGACCTGGGCACCACACCATAGACTGGAGGACTGGACCTGGGTACCACATCCACACCTGGAGGACTGGACCTGGACACTACATTCACAGACTGGAGGACTGGACCTAGACACCACATCCACAGACTGGAGGACTGGACCTGGACACCACATCCACATACTGGAGGACTGGACCTGGACACCACACCATAGATTGGAGGACTGGACCTGGGCACAACATCCACAGACTGGAGGAATAGACATTGCCACCACATCCACAGCTGGAGGACTGGACCTGGCCACCACATCCGCAGCTGGAGGGCTGGACCTGGACACCACATCCACAGACTGGAGGACTGAACCTGGGCACCACATCCACAGCTAGAGTACTGGACCTGGAGAGCATATCCACAGACTGGAGGACTGGACCTGGCCAACACATCTACAGACTGGAGGACTAGACCTGAGCACCACATCCACAGACTGGAGGACTGGACCTGGGCACCACATCCACAGACTGGAGGACTGGAGCTGGGCACCACATCTGTAATGGGGTCTATCAAGCTGGCGTACCTCTTTCAGTACCACCCCATGTTTCAGGAGGTCCACTCTGCTTTGGCTGGAGTCTGAATGAAGGACGCTGGCTGGAATTGCTTGGTTACATGGGCGCATATAAAAGATCACTGCTTCTCCACGTATTTCCAGTCTGACAACACTTTACTCACAGGACACAGAACATATCACCCAGATACAGAGGGCAGGCCAATAGAAAATGGCAGGCCAGACATACATGACAATAGCCGCATTTGGCCGGAGCCTGCCAATGTTTACTGTGGGAATTACAAAGGTGGGGGGCGGACAAAAGGGGAATATCGTGTCTCCTCTGCCGAGGGGCGCCGTGTCACGATAGTGTACAAAATGTAATATGATTTTGTAGCTTTGCCTGTTAGCCCATGCTGTGGGCTAAACACCCTCCCCACCTTCTCTGTGTGTTTCTGTTTGCGGGGATGTGTATGTGTTGAATCTGTTGATCCAAAACCCCTCATGCCCCTCCCAGAAGAATTTTTACGACTGCTATAGCTGCAGTGGACAGTTGTACCAGCTGAAACTGGTCTGATCTCTCTTTTAAAACATGAGGCTCTTTGTCCTAATCTTGTAAGATTCTGGGCCACCGATTTGGGCTAGGAAAATAATAAGTACATATTGCTGAAGTCCATCGGCGGATCTATCAACCACCGTAAGCGCTAGCCTCTAATTCCAGCAGGTAAAAAAGTATGGATTTCTCTGGAAATGTGTGTCCTACTAACCCGAATTTAGTATCTATAGAGAGCAAATCTTAATACAAGATGGATGAGGGGTGTGTTATGACTCTGCCAGATTCTCCAGCGAAGATATGACAATCATAAGAATGGTTGGAGAAAACTGTACAGCTGAGGAAAGAGGAGGGTGATCTTAACTCAACCCCCTTAGTGATGTCACAAGGCTGGAGTTTAAAAGTCTTTACACTTAACCCAACCGGGATTCAGCAGAGATTTTACTTAAGGAGCTGTTTCTACCCAGACCTCCTGATGCATTGGGACATTTGGGGTTTTGCCTGCCAGCATGGTTTTGCCTGACATGATCTGAGAACATGTGAGTTTTACCTTTCTTCTTTAATCCATGTTATTTTTATAATTACCTTATACATATTTTCAATTATCTCATATTGTAACATCTTTATATACCCTTCTTATTAACACTGCCTTAATTTTGGAGTAAAATATTTAAATTACTAGTTTTCGTTCTCCTGTTCTAAAACGTACCCTAAGTCTTCTGAAGGGAATTACGCTACTGTTTTGGGTTAGCTTTGGACCCATTAATCGAAGCTGGTGGCAGCATACCGTGTGCTGTGCCTTTGGGAATCGTTGTAACGACTGCAGCGTTGATAATTATTGTTCCTGCCTGAGTGGGAGTATTTAGATCACCTCGCTGCAGCGTGCCCAATAGCCAGTACATAGCAGGCAGCCTTTCTGGTGACTATTTACCCTAGGTGCAGTACCTAATCTGACCTGAGGGTAAGGGGGGGGCGCCAGAGAGCTGCAAGTTCAAGCGGAACTGTAAAGCGGGATGTACATAAATCCCTGCAGTTTGTGGTATATTGAAGAGCAGTGGGATACCTAAAATAAGCCCCTGCTGTAAACTAAGAGGTCAATAGACTTGTTTGTGTTTTTTTTCATCACATAGTAGCAGTGGAGGGATAACTAAGATAAGCCCCCCTGCACATGTGACAGCCGTCTGTTGGCCTAAAGTCACCCCAATCCGTGACGTAGGGGTGACAGTCACGGTGTGAATCGTGACAGGAATGATCACTCAAACCAAATCACTAATACTCTAAGATCCCACCGCTGCCACCAATATGTCACGATTCACACCGTGACCGTCACCCCTACGTCACAGATCGGGGTGACTTTAGGCCAACAGACGGCTATCACGTGTGCAGGGGGGCTTATCTTAGTTATCCCTCCACTCCACAATGTGATGGAAAAACTCACACAAGGCTATTGACCTCTTAGTTTACAGCAGGGGCTTCTTTTAGTTATCCCACTGCTCTGCAATATACTACGAACTGCAGGGATTTATGTATATCCCGCTTTACAGTTCCGCTTGAACTTGCAGCTATGTACTGGCTATTGGGCATGCTGCAGCAAGGCAATATAACTACTCCCACTCAGGTAGGAACAATAATTATCAACGTCGAAGTTGCTATAACGACTCCCAAAGGCACAGCACACGGTATGCGGCCACCAGCTTCGATTAAACGGGTCCGAAGCTAATCCAAAACAGTAGCGCAATTCCCTTCAGAAGACTTAGGGTACGTTTTAGAACAGGAAAACGAAACTAGTATTTAGATATTTTACTCCATAAAAGATTAAGGCAGTGTTTATAAAAAAGGCATATAAAGATGTTACAATATGAGACAATTGAAAGATATGTACAAGGTAATTATAAAATAAATGGATTAAATGAGAAAAGGTAAAACTCACATGTTCTCAGTTCATTTCAGGCAAAACCATGCTGGTAGGCGGAACACCAAATGTCCCAGTGCATCAGGAGTTCGGGATAGAAACAGCTCCTCAAGTAAAAACCTCATACTCCAACTGAAGGCTGGGTTAAGGGTAGAGACTTTTAAACCCAAGCCTAGTGACATCCCTAAAGGGGTTGGTTTCCTCGGACCCTCCTCTCTCCTCAGATTCACCAAATTTAACACAAATTTGTATAATGCTCGTATCTCCGCTCCAGAACATGCCAGAATCCCAGCACACCCCTCATTCAGCTTATTTTAAAATTGGCTTTCTAATGAAACCAAATTTGGGCTATTTGGGACCTACAGTTCCAGAGAAATCCATATTTTTTTACCTGGTTGAATTAGAAGCTCCGGCTTACAGTGGCTGATTGATACGCCGATGGAGGTTAGCAATATATACTTATTATTTTTCTAGCCCAAATCGGTGGCCCACAATCTTACAAGATTAGGACAAAGAGCCCAATGTTTTAAAAGAGAGATCAGACCAGTTTCAGCTGGTACCATTGTCTATGCAGCTATACCGATCGTAAAAAATTCCTTTGCTCCCAGAGCTAGAGGCAGTAAAACCTTTCCTACACACACATTTCAGGAACACAAAGAGAAGGTGGGTTTTAGCCCACAGCATGGCACTAACAGGCAAGAGAAACTAAAATGTATATTATATATTATCCTCACAGCACCACATCCACAGACTGGACCTGGGCACCACATCCACAAACTGGAGGGCTGCAACTGAGAAACACATCCACAGACTGGAGGACTGGACCTAAGCACCGCATCCACCGATTTAAGGACTGGACCTAAGCTCCACATCGAAAGACTGGAGGATTGGACTTGGGCACCACATTGACAGACTGGAGGACTGGTCCTTGGCACCACATCCACAGACTGGAGGACTGGACCTGGGAACTACATCCACAGACTGGCAGACTCGATCAAGGCACCACATCCAAAGACTGGATGACTGCACCTGGGCATCACATCCACAGACTGGAGGACTAGACCTGGGCACCACATCCAAAGTCTGGAGGACTGCACCTGGGCACCAGATCCACAAACTGAAGTACTGCACCTGGTCAGCAAATCCACAGACTGGACCTGGGCACCACATCCACAGACTGGAGGACTGGACCTGGGCACCACATCCACAGAAAGGAGAGCTGGACCTGGGCACCACATCCACTGACTGGACTTGGGCCTCACATCCACAGACTAGCAGACTGGACCTGGGCACCACATCGTCAGACTGGAGGACTGTTCCTGGGCACCACATCCAAAGACTAGAGGACTGGACCTGGGCACCACATCCAAAGGCAGGAGTACTGGACCTGGGCATCACATCCAAACACTGGAGGACTGGACCTAAGCACCACATCCAAAGACTGGAGGACTGGACGTGAGCACCACATCCACAGACTGAAGTACTGGACCTGGGAACCACATCCACAGACTGGAGCAGTGCACCTGGGCACCACATCCACGAACTGGAGAAATGGACCTTGGCACCACATCCACAGACTGGAGGACTGGACCTAAGCCCCTCATCCAAAGACTGGAGGATTGGACCTGGACACCACATCCACTGTCTAGAGAACTGGACCTTGGCACCACATCCACAGACTGGTGGACTGGACTTGGGCACCACATCCTCTGACTGGAAGACTGGACCTAAGCACCACATTCAAAGACTGAGGGACTGGACCGGAGCATCACATCCACAGACTGGAGGACTGGATCTGGCACCAGATCCACAGATTGGATGACTGAAACTGGGCACCACATCCACAGACTAGACCTGGGCACCACATCCATAAAATGGAGAACTGGACCTGGGCACCACATCCACAGACTGGAGGACTGTAAGTGTGAAACACATCCACAGACTGGAGGACTGGACCTGGGCACCACATCCACAAACTGGAGGACTGGACCTGGGCACCACATCCACAGATTGGAAGACTGTACCTAAGCTTCACATCGAAAGACTGGATGACTGGACCTGGGCACCACATCCACTGACTGGACCTGGGCACCACATCCACAGACTGGAGGACTGGACCTGGGAACTACATCCACAGACTGGTAGACTGGATCTGGGCTCCACATCCAAAGACTGGATGACTGCACCTGGGCATCACATCCACAGACTGGAGAACTGTACCAGGGCACCACATCCACAGAATGGAGGACTAGACCTGGGCACCACATCCACAGACTGGCAGATTGGAACTGGGCACCACATCCAAAGACTGGAGGACTGCACCTGGGCCCCAGATCCACAAACTGAATTACTGGACCTGGGTACCAAATCCACAGACTTGACCTGGGCACCACATCCACAGACTGGCAGACTGGATCTGGCCACCACATCCACAGACTGGAGGACAGGGCCTGGGCACCACATCCACAGACTGCAGGACTGGACCTGGGCACAACATCCACAGACTGGAGGACTAGACCTAAGCACCACATTCAAAAACTGGAGGAGGACTGGACCTGGGCACCAGATCCACAGACTGGAGAGCTAGACCTGGGCAACAGATCCACAGACAGGACCTGGGCACCACATCCACAGACAGGCAGACTGGACCTGGGCACCACATAGTCAGACTGGAGTACTGGACTTGGGCACCACATCCAAAGACGGGAGGACTGGACCTGGGCACCACATCCAAAGACAGGAGGACTGGACATTGGGCATCACATCCAAAGACGGGATGACTGGGCCCAAGCACCACATCCAAACACTGGAAGAATGGACGTTAGCACCACATCCACAGACTGGATGACGGGACCTGGGCACCACATGAACAGACTGGACCTGGGCATCACATCCACAGACTGTAGGACTGGACCTAAGCACCACATCCAAAGACTGAGGGACTGGACCTGGGCACCACATACACAGACTGGAGGACTAGACCTGGCCACCACATGCACAGACTGGACCTGGGCACCACATCCACAGACTGGAGTACTGGACCTGGGCACCACATACACAGACTGGAGCACTGCACCTGGGCACCACATCCACAGAGTGGAGGACTGGACCTAAGCACCACATCTAAAGACTGAGGGACTGGACCTGAGAACCACATCCACAGACAGGCAGACTGGACCTGGGCACCACATAGTCAGACTGGATTACTGGACTTGGGCACCACATCCAAAGACGGGAGGACTGGACCTGGGCACCACATCCAAAGACAGGAGGACTGGACATTGGGCATCACATCCAAAGACGGGATGACTGGGCCTAAGCACCACATCCAAACACTGGATGAATGGACGTTAGCACCACATCCACAGACTGGGTGACGGGACCTGGGCACCACATGAACAGACTGGACCTGGGCACCACATCCAGAGACTGGAGCTGTGGACCTGGGCATCACATCCACAGACTGTAGAACTGGACCTAAGCACCACATCCAAAGACTGAGGGACTGGACCTGGGCACCACATACACAGACTGGAGGACTAGACCTGGCCACCACATGCACAGACTGGAGGACTGGACCTGGGCACCACATACACAGACTGGAGCACTGCACCTGGGCACCACATCCACAGAGTGGAGGACTGGACCTAAGCACCACATCTAAAGACTGAGGGACTGGACCTGAGAACCACATCCACAGACTGGAGGACTGGATCTGGCACCAGATCCACAGACTGGATGACTGAAACTGGGCACCATATCCACAGACTAGACCTGGGCACCACATCCATAGAATGGAGAATTGGACCTGGGCACCACATCTACAGACTGGAGAACTGGACCTGGGCACCACATCAACAGACTGGAGGACTGGAAGTGTGAAACACATCCACAGACTGGAGGACTGGACCTGGGCACCACATCAAAGTAATGGAGGACTGGACCTGGGCATCACATCCACAGACTTGAGGACTGGACCTGGTCACCACTTCCACAGACTGGAGGACTGGACCTGGGCACCAAATCCACTGGCTGAAGGACTGGACCTGGGCACCATTTCCACAGACTGGAGGACTGGACCTGGGCACCAAATCCACTGGCTGAAGGACTGGACTTGGGCACCACATCCAGTGACTGGAGGACTGGACCTAAGAATCACATTCAAAGACTGGGGGACTGGACCTGAGCACCACATTCACAGACTGTAGGACTGGACCTGTGTGCCACATCCACACACTGGACCTGGGCCCCAGATCCACAGAAGGAGGACTGCAGCTGTGCACCACATCCATGGACTGGTGAACTGGACCTGGGCATCACATCCGCAGACTAGAGGATTAGACCTTGGCACCATTCCCAGACTATAGGACTGGAGCTGGTCACCGGATCCACAGACTGGAGGACTGCAACTGGGCACCACATCCACAAACTGGAGGACTGTACCTGGGCATCACATCCACAGACTGGAGAACTGGACCTAAGCACCTCATTCAAAGACTGGAGGACTTGCCCTGGGTACCACAGCCATAGACAAAAGGGATTACTGGACCTGGGCACCAAATCCACAGACTGGAAGACTGGAGCTGAGCACCACATCCAAAGACTGAGGGACTAGACCTGAGCACCACATCCACAGACTGGAGGGCTGGACCTGGGCACCACATCCACAGAATGGAGAACTCGACCTGGGCACCACATTCACAGACTGGAGGACTGCACCTGGGCCACACAACCACAAACTGGAGGACTGTACCTGGGCATCACATCCACAGACTGGAGGATTGGACCCAAGCACCTCATTCAAAGACTGGAGGACTTGCCCTGGGTACCACAGCCATAGACTGGAGGACTGCACCTGGGCTCCAGTTCCACAGACTGGAGGACTGGACCTGGGCAAGACATCCACAGACTGAAGGACTGGATCTGGGCATCACACCTACAGACTGGAGGACTGCAACTGGCACCACATCCACAGACTGGAGGGCTGGGCCTAGGCACCTGTCGCGGATCCCACCGGCTCTGTCAGGGATCCCACCATGCTGCCACCAATGTGTCACGGATCCCACCGGCTATGTCCGGGATCCCACTGATCTGTCACAGTTCACAGGGAGGATACCTTTATCATACCCACCACTCACACCAATTTGTCACGAACCCGGGTTGTTTGGTTGCCCCTGATTTCTTCTGAAAGGGATTTATCTATGTCCCGCTTCCCAGTTCCAGTTTGTTACTTGCAGATCTCTGGCACCCCCTTACCCTCAGGTCAGTCGGAGTACTGCACCTAGAGTAATTAATCGCCACAAAGGCTGCCTGTTATGTACTGGCTATTGGCCTCACAGCAGCAAGGGTGATATAACTACTTCCACTAATAATAATACTAATTTTATTTATTTAGCGCCAACATTTTCCGCAGCGCTTTACAAATTATAGAGGGGACTTGTAAAGACAATAGACATTACAGCATAACAGAAATCACAGTTCAAAATAGATACCAAGAGGAATGAGGGCCCTGCTCGCAAGCTTACAAATTATGAGGAAAAGGGGAGACACGAGAGGTGGAAGCGGAAAGGATAATTGTCAACACCGCCATCGCTACAAAGCCTACCAACTACATAGAATAAAGTATGCTGCCTCCAGCTCCGATTTTCAAAGTATTGACGGATCTAGAGCCAACCCAATCAGTAGCGTAATTCACTTCAGAGGACCCGACAGTTCATTTAGAGCATGGAGAGACAAGCTAGTAATTTTATATTTTACTCCAAAAAAAGGTAGACAGTGTTTACAAGGTATAAAAAAGATATTATAAAGAAGAAAAAATCATATGTACATTACAATTTCAAAAATAAAAGAAGGATTAAAATTGAAAAAACACATAGCATTCAGATGATATCATCTCCTGTTTGCCCCTGTGCTCAGGAGATACATCAAGATGCATGTCACATGTATAGAGAAGGACCCTGGGCAAAAAAACTTCAGAAGACTGCTCGCTTCACTACTTGTTTCTTAGCCTAAAACCCAGGCACTCCCCCTGCGGTGACATCACTTAGGGGCTGAAACCTCCCCTTTACTTTGACTTAGGAAAACTATGTTTTATGCCTAGCTCGCTGTTGAAATCTTGTATCTGGAATTCACACGGATCACGAGATGCGTCACGTCGGGGAGATTCTTTTAAGTGTAAACACGGAGCAATTACCCGAACCATTTACTGAGAAATTTGCACTTTGCCCTCGTTGCGTTTAACTGCTAGCGGTTTCAGGGAGTGATAGATCTATTGATAGACATCTGGAATATACAATTCTTATATCTTTAACCCTGATCGGTGCCAGAATATGTCACTTTAATAGAACAAAGAATCTCATGGTGGCTACACCAGTTTCAACTAGTACCATGTGGGAGGGAGAATTAGTAGTTTTAGGGACACTGCTCTGCCTGCAGTTAAAAGCAATAAAAATTCTTCTGGGAGGGGGAAATGAGGGGTTTAGGATTCACATATACACACAGGTGGAGGCAGAGTGGGAAAAGGGGGGGTCGGAATGGCCCACAGCATGTCTGCCATGGAACCTACTGGACTAAACTCACAATATGACATTTTTACATTATCGTGTCAGCACCACATCCACAGACTGGAGGACTGGATCTAGGTGCCACAGACTGGAGGACTGGACCTGGGGACAACATTCACAGACTGAAAGACTGTACCTGGTTACCACATCCACAGACTGGAGGACTGTACCTTTGATTGACCGAGGAGGAATGGACCTGGGCACCACAGGCAGACTGGTGGACTTCACCTGGCCACCACATTCATAGACTGGAGGACTGGACTTGGGCACCACACCCACTGACTGGAGTACTGGACCTGGGCACCACATCCACAGACTGGAGGACTGGACTTGGGCACCACATCCTCTGACTTGAGGACTGGACCTAAGCACCACATCCAAAGACTGAAGCACCACATCTGTTATGGCTGGCAATCAGGCAACACAGCGTGCAGTAATCAGCGCACATACAGAGATCTGGCAATAACCAAAAACAATAGGACAAGCTCTGAGACGTGGAATCTCTGTAGACTGCAGTACCTAATCTATCCTCACACAACTATAAGCAGCAGTGGATTGCGCCTAACAACTACCTATGCAACTCGGCACTGCCTGAGGAGCTGACTAGCCTGAAGATAGAAATACAAGCCTGACTTACCTCAGAGAAATACCCCAAAGGAATAGGCAGCCCCCCACATATAATGACTGTTAGCAAGATGAAAAGACAAACGTAGGAATGAAATAGATTCAGCAAAGTGAGGCCCGATATTCTAGACAGAGCGAGGATAGCAAAGAGAACTATGCAGTCTACAAAAACCCTAAAACGAAAACCACGCAAAGGGGCAAAAAGACCCACCGTGCCGAACTAACAGCACGGCGGTGCACCCCTTTGCTTCTCAGAGCTTCCAGCAAAAGTTAATAGCAAGCTGGACAGAAAAAACAGAAAACAAACTAGAAGCACTTATCTAGCAGAGCAGCAGGCCCAAGGAAAGATGCAGTAGCTCAGATCCAACACTGGAACATTGACAAGGAGCAAGGAAGACAGACTCAGGTGGAGCTAAATAGCAAGGCAGCCAACGAGCTCACCAAAACACCTGAGGGAGGAAGCCCAGAGACTGCAATACCACTTGTGACCACAGAAGTGAACTCAGCCACAGAATTCACAACAGTACCCCCCCCTTGAGGAGGGGTCACCGAACCCTCACCAGAACCCCCAGGCCGACCAGGATGAGCCACATGAAAGGCACGAACAAGATCTGGGGCATGGACATCAGAGGCAAAAACCCAGGAATTATCTTCCTGAGCATAACCCTTCCATTTGACCAGATACTGGAGTTTCCGTCTAGAGACACGAGAATCCAAAATCTTCTCCACAATATACTCCAATTCCCCCTCCACCAAAACAGGGGCAGGAGGCTCCACAGATGGAACCATAGGTGCCACGTATCTCCTCAACAACGACCTATGGAATACATTATGTATGGAAAAGGAGTCTGGGAGGGTCAGACGAAAAGACACCGGATTGAGAATCTCAGAAATCCTATACGGACCAATAAAACGAGGTTTAAATTTAGGAGAGGAAACCTTCATAGGAATATGACGAGAAGATAACCAAACCAGATCCCCAACACGAAGTCGGGGTCCCACACGGCGTCTGCGATTAGCGAAAAGCTGAGCCTTCTCCTGGGACAAGGTCAAATTGTCCACCACCTGAGTCCAGATCTGCTGCAACCTGTCCACCACAGAATCCACACCAGGACAGTCCGAAGACTCAACCTGTCCTGAAGAGAAACGAGGATGGAACCCAGAATTGCAGAAAAATGGAGAGACCAAGGTAGCCGAGCTGGCCCGATTATTAAGGGCGAACTCAGCCAACGGCAAAAATGACACCCAATCATCCTGGTCAGCGGAAACAAAACATCTCAGATATGTTTCCAAGGTCTGATTGGTTCGTTCGGTCTGGCCATTAGTCTGAGGATGGAAGGCCGAGGAGAAAGATAGGTCAATGCCCATCCTACCACAAAAGGCTCGCCAGAACCTCGAGACAAACTGGGAACCTCTGTCAGAAACAATATTCTCAGGAATGCCATGTAAACGAACCACATGCTGGAAGAACAAAGGCACCAAATCAGAGGAGGAAGGCAATTTAACCAAGGGCACCAGATGGACCATTTTAGAAAAGCGATCACAGACCACCCAAATGACCGACATTTTTTGAGAAACGGGAAGGTCAGAAATGAAATCCATCGAAATATGTGTCCAAGGCCTCTTCGGGACCGGCAAGGGCAAAAGCAACCCACTGGCACGTGAACAGCAGGGCTTAGCCCTAGCACAAATTCCACAGGACTGCACAAAAGCACGCACATCCCGTGACAGAGATGGCCACCAGAAGGATCTAGCAACCAACTCCCTGGTACCAAAGATTCCTGGATGACCGGCCAGCACCGAACAATGAAGTTCAGAGATAACTTTACTAGTCCACCTATCAGGGACGAACAGTTTCTCGGCCGGACAACGATCAGGTTTATTAGCCTGAAATTTCTGCAACACTCTCCGCAAATCAGGGGAGATGGCAGACACAATGACTCCTTCCTTGAGGATACTCGCCGGCTCAGATAACCCCGGAGAGTCGGGCACAAAACTCCTAGACAGAGCATCCGCCTTCACAATTTTAGAGCCCGGAAGGTATGAAACCACAAAATCAAAATGAGCAAAAAATAACGACCAACGGGCCTGTCTAGGATTCAAGCGCTTGGCAGACTCAAGATAAGTAAGGTTCTTATGATCAGTCAAAACCACCACGCGATGCTTAGCACCCTCAAGCCAATGACGCCACTCCTCGAATGCCCACTTCATGGCCAGCAACTCTCGGTTGCCCACATCATAATTACGCTCAGCAGCAGAAAATTTCCTGGAAAAGAAAGCACATGGTTTGAACACTGAGCAACCAGAACCTCTCTGTGACAAAACCGCCCCTGCACCAATCTCAGAAGCATCAACCTCGACCTGGAACGGAAGAGAAACATCAGGTTGACACAACACAGGGGCACAGCAGAAACGACGCTTCAACTCCTGAAAAGCTTCCACGGCAGCAGAAGACCAATTAACCAAATCAGCACCCTTCTTGGTCAAATCGGTCAATGGTCTGGCAATGCTAGAAAAATTACAGATGAAGCGACGATAAAAATTAGCAAAGCCCAGGAATTTCTGCAGACTTTTTAGAGATGTCGGCTGAGTCCAATCCTGGATGGCCTGAACCTTAACCGGATCCATCTCGATAGTAGAAGGGGAAAAGATGAACCCCAAAAATGAAACTTTCTGCACACCGAAGAGACACTTTGATCCCTTCACGAACAAGGAATTAGCACGCAGTACCTGGAAAACCATTCTGACTTGCTTCACATGAGACTCCCAATCATCAGAGAAGATCAAAATGTCATCCAAGTAAACAATCAAGAATTTATCCAGATACTCACGGAAAATGTCATGCATAAAAGACTGAAAAACAGATGGAGCATTGGCAAGTCCAAACGGCATCACCAGATACTCAAAATGACCCTCGGGCGTATTAAATGCCGTTTTCCATTCATCTCCTTGCCTGATTCTCACCAGATTATACGCACCACGAAGATCTATCTTGGTGAACCAACTAGCCCCCTTAATCCGAGCAAACAAGTCAGAAATCAATGGCAAGGGATACTGAAACTTAACAGTGATCTTATTAAGAAGGCGGTAATCAATACACGGTCTTAGCGAACCATCCTTCTTGGCTACAAAAAAGAACCCTGCTCCCAATGGTGACGACGATGGGCGAATATGTCCCTTCTCCAGGGACTCCTTCACATAACTGCGCATAGCGGTGTGTTCAGGTACGGACAAATTAAATAAACGACCCTTAGGGAATTTACTACCAGGAATCAAATCGATAGCACAATCACAATTCCTATGCGGAGGTAGGGCATCAGACTTGGACTCTTCAAATACATCCTGAAAGTCCGACAAGAACTCTGGGATGTCAGAAGGAATGGATGACGAAATAGACAAAAATGGAACATCACCATGTACTCCCTGACAACCCCAGCTGGTTACCGACATAGAGTTCCAATCCAATACTGGATTATGGGTTTGTAGCCATGGCAACCCCAACACGACCACATCATGCAAATTATGCAGTACCAGAAAGCGAATAACTTCCTGATGTGCAGGAGCCATGCACATGGTCAGCTGGGCCCAGTACTGAGGCTTATTCTTGGCCAAAGGTGTAGCATCAATTCCTCTCAACGGAATAGGACACCGCAAAGGCTCCAAGAAAAATCCACAACGTTTAGCATAATCCAAATCCATCAGATTCAGGGCAGCGCCTGAATCCACAAACGCCATGACAGAATACGATGACAAAGAGCACATTAAGGTAATGGACAAAAGGAATTTGGACTGTACAGTACCAATAACGGCAGAGCTATCAAACCGCCTAGTGCGTTTAGGACAATTAGAAATAGCATGAGTAGAATCACCACAATAGAAACACAGTCTGTTCAGACGTCTGTGTTCTTGCCGTTCTACTTTAGTCATAGTCCTGTCGCACTGCATAGGCTCAGGTTTACTCTCAGACAATACCGCCAGATGGTGCACAGATTTACGCTCGCGCAAGCGACGACCGATCTGAATGGCCAAGGACATGGACTCATTCAAACCAGCAGGCATAGGAAATCCCACCATTACATCCTTAAGAGCTTCAGAGAGACCCTTTCTGAACAAAGCCGCTAGTGCAGATTCATTCCACAGAGTGAGTACTGACCACTTTCTAAATTTCTGACAATATACTTCTATATCATCCTGACCCTGGCATAAAGCCAGCAGATTTTTCTCAGCCTGATCCACTGAATTAGGCTCATCGTAAAGCAATCCGAGCGCCAGGAAAAACGCATCGACACTACTCAATGCAGGGTCTCCTGGCGCAAGAGAAAACGCCCAGTCCTGTGGGTCGCCGCGCAAAAAAGAAATAATAATCAAAACCTGTTGAATAGGATTACCAGAAGAATGAGGTTTCAAGGCCAAAAATAGCTTACAATTATTTCTGAAGCTCAGGAACTTAGTTCTGTCACCAAAAAACAAATCAGGAATCGGAATTCTTGGTTCTAGCATCGATTTCTGATCAATAGTATCTTGAATCTTTTGTACATTTACAACGAGATTATCCATTGAGGAGCACAGAGCCTGAATATCCATGTCCACAGCTGTGTCCTGAAGCACTCTAATGTCTAGGGGAAAAAAAAGACTGAAGACAGAGCTAAGAAAAAAAAATGATGTCAGGATTTCTTTTTTCCCTCTATTGGGAATCATTGGTGTGGCTCCTTGTACTGTTATGGCTGGCAATCAGGCAACACAGCGTGCAGTAATCAGCGCACATACAGAGATCTGGCAATAACCAAAAACAATAGGACAAGCTCTGAGACGTGGAATCTCTGTAGACTGCAGTACCTAATCTATCCTCACACAACTATAAGCAGCAGTGGATTGCGCCTAACAACTACCTATGCAACTCGGCACTGCCTGAGGAGCTGACTAGCCTGAAGATAGAAATACAAGCCTGACTTACCTCAGAGAAATACCCCAAAGGAATAGGCAGCCCCCCACATATAATGACTGTTAGCAAGATGAAAAGACAAACGTAGGAATGAAATAGATTCAGCAAAGTGAGGCCCGATATTCTAGACAGAGCGAGGATAGCAAAGAGAACTATGCAGTCTACAAAAACCCTAAAACGAAAACCACGCAAAGGGGCAAAAAGACCCACCGTGCCGAACTAACAGCACGGCGGTGCACCCCTTTGCTTCTCAGAGCTTCCAGCAAAAGTTAATAGCAAGCTGGACAGAAAAAACAGAAAACAAACTAGAAGCACTTATCTAGCAGAGCAGCAGGCCCAAGGAAAGATGCAGTAGCTCAGATCCAACACTGGAACATTGACAAGGAGCAAGGAAGACAGACTCAGGTGGAGCTAAATAGCAAGGCAGCCAACGAGCTCACCAAAACACCTGAGGGAGGAAGCCCAGAGACTGCAATACCACTTGTGACCACAGAAGTGAACTCAGCCACAGAATTCACAACACACATCCATAGAATGGAGAACTGGACCTGGGCACCACATCCACAGACTGGAGGACTGGATCTGGGGGCCATATCCACAGACTGGAACTGGGCACCACATCCACAGACTGTAGGTGTCACGATACTAGTGGATACAACTGGACATCAGTGGCTAGGTCAAAGAGACTGCAGACACATTGGTTTGAACAAGCAGAATTGTATTTGTGATCTGAATGCAATATAGCATGTAAGTCCAGATAAATGTTCAGTCAATCTGATAAACACTAATAGCAGAGCTGATACTCTGCGACACAGCATGCAAAGTCACTGAGCAATGAGTGCATAAGACACAGTCTCTTGCAGAGCAGAGGTACACACTAGCTGGCTGGAGTTCTTACTTCACCGCAGGTGTGGTCAGTCAGAGGTTTCTGAAGTCAGGTGTCCAGCAATCACTTGGTCAGCAGGCAGGGATCCAGACGTGCAGGTTGGCAGAGGACTCCGCTGTTAGGAAAGGACCAACAGGGATAGTAAGTCCAGGCTTGGGACTGCAAAGGAACAAGGTCCAAAACATAATACACAAGCAATGAAACAGAGCAGGTGCTGGCATTATATACAACTTTGGCAGGAAGCAAGATGGCCGACGTGAAACATCAAGATCCATGTTAACTACGGGCAAGTCTAAGGGCAAGAGAAACAGATTCCAGGACTAGATACTGACATTACTCCCACCTCAAGAACGGCCTCCGCACGACCCAAAACCAGGTTTGCCAGGGTACTTTTGATGGAACTGCTCAATCAGTCGGGAGGCGTTAATATTGTTCACGGGTTCCCAGGAATTCTCCTCTGAAGAATAGCCTTGCCATTTAATCAGATACTGCAATTGATTTCTGTAGATTCTTGAATCCAGAATCCTCTCAATGATGAACTGCTCTTGACCATCCACAAGAACGGGATCGGGAGGAGGAGATGAACGTCCTGGAAAAGGATTTACTACAGCCTTTAGTAGGGAAGTATGAAAGACAGGATGTATCTTCATTGTTCTTGGGAGTTTTAAGCGACATGCAACAGCACTACCAGACCACTGATCCTATAAGGACCGATGTACTACTGACCCAATTTAGGAGAAGGGATCTTCATCTTTAAATTCTTTGTAGATAACCAGACTAAATCTCCTACCTTAAATTTTGGTGTTGGTTTGCAAAATCTGTCAGCTGCATTCTTGTACCTATCTTGTGCGAAACCCAAAGTCTCTTTCAGAAGTTCAAGGTTCTGTTGAAGTGAAGAGATCCTGTCGGCAACTGCTGGTAAAGATGTATCTACCGGTAATCTGGGAAGAATGCTAGGGTGATATCCCAGGTTAGCGTAGAATGGAGACTGCTTGGTGGAGGCACTCTGGGAGTTGTTATAAGAAAATTCAGCCAATGGGAGTAGCCTTACCCAATCATCTTGCAAATGGCAAACGTAGCAGCGAAGGTATTGCTCCAGTGTTTGATTGGTACGTTCTGTCTGCCCGTTGGACTGTGGGTGGAAAGCAGAAGATAAGTTAACTTCTATGCCTAATGCCGAACAAAAGCTTCTCCAAAACTTTGAAGTAAATTGAACTCCACGGTCCGAAACAACTTCAACCGGAACCCCATGCAGACGAAAGATGTTCTGGATAATTAGATCAGCAGTGTCCTTCGCAGAGGGTAAACCGGAACTAGGGATGAAATGGGCCGCCTTGGTCAAGCGATCGACCACCACCAAAATTGTACTCTTTCCCTTGGAAAGGGGCAGTTCTACAATAAAGTCCATAGAAATGGATCCCCACGGGCGAGACGGCACCGACAAAGGCTGTAACAGACCAGTAGGGGAGGCACGTGGGACCTTGAATTTGGCACATACCTCACAAGATGAAACATACTTCTGAACATCCATCCGAAAACCTGGCCACCAGAAGAAGCGAGATAAGAATTCTTGAATCTTCTGAATTCCTCTGTGCCCTGCAACCTTAGAGTCATGAACCATTTTCAACACTCTTAACCTCACGGCTTCAGGAATGTAGAGGCGCCGTTCCCAGGTCCAAACTCCATTCCTAAAAAGAAGGCTTATGTTGTGAATTCTGCTTTTGGGTTCCCTCCAGTGGTTGTAGGTGGTAATGCAGTTGTCCCTGAGTTGCAGTCCTGGTCAGGTGTTTCTGATGATTGCTGTTCTGACTGGGGTATTTAGGTGTGCAGGATTCATTAGTCCTTGCCAGTTGTCCATGGTTCTGGGATGTTTTGGATCTTTGTCTGGTTCCTCCTGCCTTGCTGCCAATTCAGCAAAGATAAGTGTCTGGTTTTTGTTTCTGTGGCACACATGCTGTGTGCTTAATAATTCTGTGCTATTCATTTGTTTTCTCTTGTCCAGCTTAGACTGTGTCAGTGTTTTCTCAGTCTTGTTGGATTCTCTGGAGTTGCAGATATACGCTCCACATCTTTAGTTAGATGGTGGAGTTTTTTGTATTTTCTGCTGTGGATATTTTTGGAAGGATTTTAATATTGACCGCCTAGTATTCTGTCCTACCCTTTCCTATTTTAGCTAGAGTGGCCTCTTTTGCTAAATCCTGTTTCCTGCCTGCGTGTGTCTTTTCCTCTACTACTCACAGTCAATATTTGTGGGGGGCTGCCTATCCTTTGGGGTTCTGCTCTGAGGCAAGGTAGAATTCCTATTTCCATCTATAGGGGTATTTAGTCCTCCGGCTGTGTCGAGGTGTCTAGGATTTGTTAGGCTCACCCCACGGCTACTTCTAGTTGCGGTGTTAAGTTCAGGATTTGCGTTCTGTATAGTTTATACCAACTCCAGAGAAAGTTCCATGCGGCTCCAAGGTCACCGGATCATAACAGGCTTACCTCATCAGATGGCTAAGACAGGAAAAGATCAGAATTGTAAGCTTCTTTGATGACCTGCATCAAATCTTGGTTATGAATGACACCTACAAAATTGCAATCAGAAAGTATGGTCTTAGGTGGAGCATCTGGAACAGTGTCAGTAGAGTACATCCGGGATAGAGCATCTGCTTTTCCATTGCGAGAACCTGGTCTATAAGAGATTGTAAAATTGAATTGGTTAAGGAAAAGACTCCAACGGGCCTGCCGGGGGGTCAGGCATCTTGCTGACCTGATGAACTCAAGGTTGCGGTGATCCGTGAGGACAACGATCGTCTGTGAAGCTCCTTGCAGAAGATGTCTCCACTCCTTGAAGGCGGCGATGATAGCCAGTAATTCTTTATTTCCTACATCATAGTTCTTTTCGGCAGGAGACAGTCGCTTGGAAAGAAAAGCACAAGGATGAAGTAAATTCTTCTCACCTGTTCTTTGTGACAGTATAGCCCCGACGGCACAGTTTGAGGCATCTACTTCAATAATGACGGCGAGTTCTGGGTCAGGATGGATCAGTACTGGTGCTGACGTGAACTTGGTCTTGAGCTGAGAGAATGCTTCTTGGGCTTGAGGGGACCAAATAAATGCTGTCTTCTTCTGTGTCAACCGAGTGATGGGCGAGACGATGTCAGAGAAGTTCTTGATGAAACGTCTGTAGAAGTTAGCAAATCCAATGAGACGTTGGACTTGCTTGACGTTCTTGGGGATTGGCCACTCCTGAATCGCCTTGATCTTGCTGTTATCCATACTCAGACCCTGTGGAGAAATTACATAACCTAAGAATTGGATCTCCGACTTGTGAAATTCGCACTTCCCCAGCTTGATGTACAGATGGTGTTCCCTCAAACGCTGCAAGACAGTCTTGACATGTTGCTGATGTTCCTCCATGGAGCTAGAACAAAATCAGAATGTCATCCAAATAGATTACGACAAAAAGATCAAGAATGTCTCTAAAAATATCATTTACTAGGTGTTGGAATGTTGCTGGGGCATTGCAAAGTCCAAATGGCATGACTAAATACTCAAAGTGTCCATATCGAGACCTAAATGCTGTTTTCCATTCGTCTCCAGGTCTTATACGGACTAGATTGTATGCCCCGCGTAAGTCCAATTTTGAAAAGACCTTGGCCTGCCGAACTCTCTCGAGAAGCTCCGGAATTAATGGCAGGGGGTAGCGGTTCTTGATGGTCACCTTGTTAATTTCCCGGTAATCAACACAGGGTCTGAGAGATCCATCCTTCTTTTTAACGAAAAAGATGGGTGCACCGGCTGGAGAGGACGAGGGGCGTATGAACCCCTTAGATAGGTTCTCGTCGATATATTCCTTGAGAGTCTTGAGCTCAGGACCGGACAATGGATAAATATTTCCAAAAGGAATGGTAGCAGCAGGCAGAAGCTCGATTGGGCAGTCATAAGAGCGGTGTGGTGGCAATTTGTCTGCATTCTTTTTATCGCACACATCCGAAAATTCTTTATAAACTGTCGGTAAACTTAGGTCCGATGATGGGTCGCCCGGAGATGGATCAATCGAATTCCCAGAAGTTACCTCCTTAGCTGGGAAGCGCAATCTCTTTGTCTCCCAGTCAATGATGGGATTTTGAGCCTGCAACCAGGGTAAACCCAAGATAATAGGGAAATGTGGAGAGGAAATCAGAAGGAAGGGAAATGTCTCCTGGTGATCATCTCCCATGAGGACCTTCAGTGATTCAGTCTGCTGGTCTACTGGGCCCGAGGTCAAAGGAGATCCATCCACAGTCTCCATCAGAATTGAAGATACTCTTCTCTGTGATCGGATTCCATATTGCTTAGCAAAAGAAGTGTCCATGAAGTTACCGCTGGCCCCAGAGTCTATAATGGCGGAACTGTTCACCCAATGGGAGTCAATCCAGATCTTGATAGGGAGGTAACAATGTGAGTCTTTTTTTTATTGACAGGGTATGAAACTGCAGAAGATAGAATAACAGCATTAATGGGTAATACCGTTTCGGAGGTTACAGAGTTCATATCTGAAAAGTCATAATCCGGAACAGTTGCTGCAATTTCGGGTGGCCCTGATTCGGAAGTCACGGAGTATGATTCAGAGAAGTCGCGTTCTACCACGGCTGCGGTTGTCCTGTGAGAACGACTGGGGCAATTGATAATAAAATGTCCTGACTTCCCGCAGTAAAAACAAACTCTTCTTGAAACGAAATTCCTTCCGTTCGTCACTTACTCGACTTCGTAGGGAATTTACCTGCATCGGCTCGGGTGCGGACTCGAGTCTGGAATCTCCTTAGGAAGAAAAGGAAGAAGCGATTTATTGCTGCAGTTCATCTCAGTCCACCTTTCTAGTTTTCGTTCGGAGATGCGAGCGTCTAGGCGAATACAGTGATTGATGAAATCTCCTAGAGCAGTGGGAGCCTTCGCACGTGCAAGCTCGTCCATGATAGAACTGGACAACCCCTTCTTAAATATTGAGTACTTTGCTGCACTATTCCAGGTGGTATCCTGAGCCCACCTTCTAAAGTCCATAGCATACTCAGTCACTGGGCGCTGACCTTGACGCAAATTCAGCAGGCCCGACTCCGCTGTAAGACCACAGTTCGGATCGTCAAACATCTGCCCCATGGCAGGGATAAACATATTGAAGTCATTCAGGCATGCATCCTGCGATTCTATCAGAGGGTTTGCCCAGGCAAGAGCCTTGTTAGTCAGCAACATGATAATAGTCAATACTTTGGATCGGTCCGTAGGAAACTGTGTGACATGTGCAGCAAAATATAAACGACACTGGTTCAGAAACTCACGGTATTTGTCTCGGTCACCACCAAACCTAAATGGCGGTAGTTTGGGGATGGCAGGAACAGAAGCCTGAGGTTGTGCCTCCAGAGCCGCAACTCGACCACGCAGTTCCTGAAGGGTCTGACTGAGCACTTGTATATCATATTTAGTCTTCCCCTCTATGCCTTCCATTCTGCTCTTCCATGTCTGCACTTCAGCGTATACAGTGGCAGTGATATTATTTAGCTTCTTAACATGCACCTCTAAAGTCTTTGACCCAGCCGCATCCATTTTTCAGGCTTGTGTATCCTGTCATGATACTAGTGGATGCAACTGGACACCAGTGGCTAGGTCAAAGAGACTGCAGACACATTGGTTTGAACAAGCAGAATTGTATTTGTGATCTGAATGCAATATAGCATGTAAGTCCAGATAAATGTTCAGTCAATCTGATAAACACTAATAGCAGAGCTGATACTCTGCGACACAGCATGCAAAGTCACTGAGCAATGAGTGCATAAGACACAGTCTCTTGCAGAGCAGAGGTACACACTAGCTGGCTGGAGTTCTTACTTCACCGCAGGTGTGGTCAGTCAGAGGTTTCTGAAGTCAGGTGTCCAGCAATCACTTGGTCAGCAGGCAGGGATCCAGATGTGCAGGTTGGCAGAGGACTCCGCCGTTAGAAAAGGACCAACAGGATAGTAAGTCCAGGCTTGGGACTGCAGAGGAACAAGGTCCAAAACATAATACACAAGCAATGAAACAGAGCAGGTGCTGGCATTATATACAACTTTGGCAGGAAGCAAGATGGCCGACGTGAAACATCAAGATCCATGTTAACTAAGGGCAAGTCTAAGGGCAAGAGAAACAGATTCCAAGACTAGATACTGACAGTAGGATTGGACCTGGGCCCCACATCCATTGAAAGGCAGACTGGACCTGGGCACCACATCCACAGCCTGGAGCACTGCACCTGGGCACCACATCTACAGACTGGAGAACTGGACCTGGGCACCACATCAACAGACTGAAGGACTGGAAGTGTGAAACACATCCACAGACTGCAGGACTGGACCTGGGCACCACATCAAAGTAATGGAGGACTGGACCTGGGCAACACATCCACAGACTTGAGGACTGGACCTGGGCACCACATCCACAGACTGGAAGACTGGACCTGGGCACCATATCCACTGGCTGAAGGACGACCTGGGCACCACATCCACAGACTGGAGGACTGGACTTGGGCTCCAGATCCACAGAATGGAGGACTGGACCTGTGCACCCCATCTAAAGACTGGAGGACTGCAGCTGGGCAACACAGCCACAGACTGGTAAACTGGACCTGGGCACCACATCCGCGGACAAGAGGATTTGACCTGGGCACCATACCCACAGACTATAGAACTGGACATGTTCACCGGAGGCACAGACTGGAGACCTGGACCTGAGCACCACATCCACAGACTGGAGGACTGCAACTGGGCACTACATCCACAAACTGGAGGACTATACCTGGGCATCATATCCACAGACTGGAGAACTGGACCTAAGCACCTCATTCAAAGACTGGAGGACTTGCCCTGGGTACCACAGCCACAGACTGGAGGACTGGAACTGGGCTCCAGTTCCACAGACTGGAGGACTGGACCTGGGCATCACACCCACAGACTGGAGGACTGCAACTATGACCACATCCACAGACTGGAGGACTGTACCTGGGCACCACATCCACAGACTGGAGGGCTGGGCCTAGGCACCTGTCGCGGATCCCACCGGCTCTGTCAGGGATCCCACCATGGTGCCACCAATGTGTCATGGATCCCATCGGCTATGTCCGGGATCCCACCAATCTGTCACAGTTCACGGGGAGGATACCTTTATCATCCCCACTACTCACACCAATTTGTCATGAACCCGGGTTGTTTGGTTGCCCCTGATTCCTTCTGAAAGGGATTTATATCCCACTTCCCACTTCCGGTTTGGAACCTGTAGCTCCCTGGCACCCTCTTACCCTCAGGTCAGTCGGAGTACTGCACCTAGAGTAATTAATCGCCACAAAGGCTGCCTGCTATGTACTGGCTATTGGGCTCACTGCAGCAAGGGTGATATAACTACTCCCACTAAAGTAGGAACGATAATTGTCAACGCCGCCATCGCTACAAAGCCTCCCAAGTACACAGAATAAAGTATGCTGCCTCCAGCTCCGATTTTCCAAGTATTGATGTGTCCAGAGCCAACCCACTCAGTAGCGTAATTCACTTCAGAGGACCCGACAGTTCATTTAGAGCATGGAGAGACAAGCTAGTAATTATATATTTTACTCCAAAAAAAGATAGACAGTGTTTACAAGATATAAAAAAGATATTATAAAGAAGACAAAATCATATGTACATTACAATTTCAAAAGTAAAAGAAGGATTAAAATATAAAAACACTTACATAGCATTCAGATGATATCATCTCCTGTTTGCCCCTGTTTTCAGGAGATACATCAAGATGCATGTCACATCTATAGAGCAGGTGGACCCCGGGCAAAAAACTTCAGAAGACTGCTCGCTTCACTACTTGTTTCTTAGTTTAAAACCCAGGCACTCCCCCTGCGGTGACATCACTTAGGGGCTGAAACCTCCCCTTTACTTTTACTTAGGAAAACTATGTTTTATGCCTAGCTCGCTGTTAAAATCTCGTATTCGGAATTCACACGGATCACGAGGTGCATCACGTCGGGGAGATTCTTTTAAGTGTAAACACGGAGCAATTGCCCGAACCATTTACTGAGAAATTCGCACTTTGCCCTCGTTGCGTTTAGCTGCTAGCGGTTTCAGGGAGTGATAGATCTATCGATAGACATCCGGAATATACAATTCTTATATCTTTAACCCTTATCGGTGCCAGAATATGTCACTTTAATAGAACAAAGAATCTCATGGTGGCTACACCAGTTTCAACTAGTACCATGTGGGAGGGGGAATTAGTAGTTTTAGGGACACTGCTCTGCCTGCAGTTAAAAGCAATAAAAATTCTTCTGGGAGGGGGAAATGAGGGTTATAGGATTCACACGTACACACAGGTAGAAGGCAGAGTGGGAAAAGGGGGGGTCGGAATGGCCCACAGCATGTCTGCCATGGAACCTTCTGGACTAAACTCACAATATGACATTTTTTTATTATCGTGTCAGCACCACATCCACAGACTTGAGGACTGGAACTGGGTGCCACAGACTGGAGGACTGGACCTAGGGACGACATTCACAGACTGAAAGACTGGACCTGGTTGCCACATCCACAGACTGGAGGACTGTACCTTTGACTGACCGACTGGAGAAATGGACCTGGTCACCACAGGCAGACAGGTGGACTTCACCTGGCCACCACATTCATATACTGGAGGACTGGACCTGGGCACCACATCCACAGACTGTTGGACTACGCTTGGGCACCAGATCCAAAGACTGGATAACTGGACCTGGGCACCAGATCTAAAGACTGGTGGACTACATCTGGGCACCAAATCCAAAGACTGTAGGACTGGATATGGGCACCACATCCACACACTGGAGGACTGCACCTGGGCACCACATCCACAGACTGGAGGACTGGACCTGGGCACCAGATCCAAATACTGGTGGACTGCACATGGGCAACAGATCCAAAGACTGGTGGACTGTACCTGGGCACCACATCCAGAGACTGGAGGACTGGACGTGGGCACTACATCTACGGACTGGACCTGGGCAACACATCCACAGACACATCCACAGACTGGTGGACTGCACCTGGGCACCGGATCCAAAGACTGGTGGTCTGCACCTGGGCACCAGATCCAAAGACTGGAGGACTGGACTTGGGCACCACATCCACAGACTGGAGGACTGGACCTGGACACCATATCAAAGTAATTGAGGACTGGACCTGTCCACCACATCCACAGATTGGAGGACTGGACTTGGGCACCAGATCCAAAGACTGGATGTCTCGACCTAGGAACAACATCTACAGACTGGAGGACTGGAACCCCATATAAAAATTGGAGAACTGGACCTGGGCACCACATCCACAGACTGGAGGACTATACCTGGGCACCCCATCCACAGACTGGAGGAATGAAACTGGGCACAACATTCATAGACTGGAGGACTGCACCTGGGCACTCCATCCACAGACTAGAGGACAACACCTAAGCATCACATCCAAAGACTGGAGGACTGGACCTGGGCACGACATCCACAGACTGGAGGACTACACCTGGGCACCACATCCAAAGACTGGAAGACTTGACCTAAGCACCACATCCAAAGCCTGGAGGACTGAACCTGGGCACCACATTAGCAGACTGGCAGACTGGACCTGAGGACCACATCCACAGACTGGATGACTGCACCTGGGCATCACATCCACAGACTGGAGGACTGGACCAGGGCACCACATCCATGGACTGGAGGACTGGAACTGGGCAAAAAGATCTAAAGACTGATGGACTGCTTCTGGACACTATCACGATAATGTAAAATGCCATGGTCTGAAAGATTTTTGCCCATGTGACCATGGTCCTAGGTAGTCGACCCCCCTTCTTTCTCCCCCCACTGCATTCACTGGTATAGATATACTATGCAACTTGAGACTAGTGTGTGAGCAGGGTGTGGCTTTTAAACTGCAGGCCACCAACCCTGTAGGGCCACTCATTTTCTCCTCCCATTGGGCTTCGAATGCCTTTGTCTCCAGCAAGGTGTGAACTGTGACATATTGGTGGCAGAGCGGTGGGATAATAGAGCATTAGTGATCTGGTTTGAGCAATCATTCCTCTCGCTAAAAACTTGCACAGTTCTTGTGCGGACTCTGCGCAAATACGTTTGGAGAGCAAGCTCAGTGTATACTAGTCCTGAGACAATTGTGTGTACTTGCGATTACCCACTATCCCTTTCTCCTCATTTTTCTATCCTATCTTTTATTTGACAATTTTGGCCACAAAAGGAGAAGCCTGAGTACACCCAGTGGAAGAAGGACACTCTTGTTGGAGTATGCATGTACCATTGCCTGGACTCCCATGGCAAATCCAAGGCTCAAATGGTCACTGAACTGGTGCAATTTGAAGTACACCAGGCCTGGTCTCAGAACCCAGCAGATGCAGAAGCCAGCACCAGTGCAGGTGGTGCTGCTGCCGAGGTCCAACCGCTGAATGCCAGCCCTACTTGCAACCAGGGGAGCGCGGACCTCCGCCTGCAGCTGGCTCTGCAACAATGCTCCGCAGATGACACAGAGAGACATCTGCAGCTGGTCCTGCAATTCGAGGAGACCCATCGGGAGGCGGAAAGAGTCCAGCAGGAGGTTGAGAGAGCCAAGTGGCAAGTGGAGCAGGAGCACGAGCTGGAGTTAGCCCGACTCCAAATGCAGGGGTTGTCCCAGTCCAGCCGTGAGCCCAGCGGTGCTCAGATTCCAAAACCCCGGCCAGAGCACTTTCCTGTGATGGAAAAGTACGGGACCTTGGACACTTTTCTGTGGGCCTTTGAGAAAGCCTGCAGACAGTACTGGCTGCCTGGGGACCAATGGGCCCGATAGCTGACCCCAGGGCTAAAAGGCAAAGCTCTGGAGGTGTTTGCTTCTCTCCCGCCAGACCAAGATGATGACTGTGAGGCCATCAAGCAGGTCCTGATAACCAAATACCAGCTCACAGCTGAGGTTTACAGTATAAAGTTCCGGAACCTCCAACGTGGCCCACACGACAGCTACGGCGATGTGGTGCATGGACTCAGGACCCACTTTTACCAGTGGATCCAAGGACTGTCAGTGGCCACATTTGAGCAGCCGGGAGAGCTGATGATCAAAGACCAAGTTCTACATCTCTGCCCAGCTGAGGTGCGACAGTTCATGATGGACAGAGAGCCCAAGGATGTGACTAAAGCAGCGAAGATTGCCGATGCCTATGAGGCCAACCATAAATTGGAAGTGCGGAAGCCAGTCACCGCCAGCTGCAGAGAGGAAGCCTGCAACTAACGCCAGTTCCCCTGCCAGCCAACACAACAGAGGCTCTGTCCTCGCTCCCAACAGCACCAGACCTACCACCGACCATCGCCATTGTTTTTCCTGCAAAGGGACTGGTTGTATCAGCCCCAACTATCCAGAAAAGCAAAGGAACCCCCCAGCCAGGGTCTCAGGGCCTAATGCAGCAGTTATTTTGGTGGGTGGGGCAGTTGGGAGGGTGTGTGACAACGTGCAGCACATCACCGTGGGGGCCCATGTCGCTATAGGACTCAAGGACACCGGGGCTGAACGAACCCTCATCCGACCCAAACTGGCAGCCCCTGAAGAGATCATTCTGGGGAAAAACCCTAACTGTCACCGGGATTGGGGACATCAGCGGTCCATTGCCAATGGCCCAGGTTTATATAGATTGGGGTGCCGAGAGCGGGGTGAAGGAAGTGGGGCTGTCCGATAACTTGCCCACTGCTGTTTTATTGGGGACTGATTTGGGGAGAATGGTTGCATATTATGTCCCTGACTCACCTCCCCGATCAAATGCTGATGATAGCAGTGGGAAATTGCATGTGTTACCTGACAATGCGGTTAATAATGTACTTGATAATGATTTTTCTGAAAATGCTGAAAGTAATATTGATGATGCGAATGAGGAAAATTTGCATGTGCAGCGCCCCAGAGTCCTGGTCGTTGCAGTAATGTCGCTCTGCCGCTAAGGGGAGTGATGTTATGTCTGATTGCACTAAAGGAGTTCACCTGACCAGGTATCACAGTCACACATTACACTTCACACTCCGGCCACCAGGGGGAGCAAAAGGCACTATGTATTAGGCCACTCCTCACACTCTGGTAAAACTGGGGGTTGGATAGGAAGTTAGAGAGAACGCAGCCTGGGAGAGCTCCAGGGAGGACCTGTCAGGGGTGGGATGCTGGCAGGTACCTAGCAGAAGGACAGATTGATACGGAACCGCGCCTGCACTACCTTGCGGCGGCATCCTAAGGAAGGATACGAAGCAAAGGATATTGTGGAGAAGTGAGAAACGAAATCGCAGCACAAGGAGATACCAGTAGGAGTCGTGCCCCGAGAACGGCACGTAGCCGGTGGCCGGAACGCCGAGGAAGTAACAGACTTCAAGCATTACTTCAAACAGCGGCAGGACAGTTGATTATAAGTTGGCTGTCTACCTTACATCACCTAAGCAGACATAGGGGGCAAACGTGGAGAGGGGCGTCTCTAGGGTCCCAGAATAGCTCCGAGCCTTCCCGTCAAACGGGTGCGTCCTAGCCAGATATATTTGGAGGACGGAGAGAGAAAGAACGAATACGAAAGTTGTGAGGACTGTCCCGAATGCTCAGCAGGGAAAAACTACAACACACAGGCGTTAGTTGGTAGGCACTGATTTCCACCTGCAAAGGGAACTCTGGATGTGCCTTCGGACCGGCCGGACTCAGCCAGCCCTGTTAGCAGTGCTCTGGATTGCGGATCCCGATGTCTTCAGTAAAAAGGTAAAGAGACTGCAACCCTGTGTCCTCGTCATTAACTGTGCCTCACATCATCGCCACCTACACTACTGGGAAGCCCTGGGGATATACTTTACCTGTGGGAAGGTATACCATCTAGCTGCCATTCCATCACCCCAGCGGATCCCTAAGCAGCGTCGGTCTCCCTGACCGAATACCACAGGTGGCGTCATGAATACTTGACAAACTACATCACCCTTTTATTGGACGCCCCTTAGCAGGGTCACGGACCGGGTCCAGCCACCGTGACAACCCCAGCACCGAGACAGAGAGGACCGGTACCGAGTACCCCGCGGCCCTGTGTCTGGGGGCGCTCCACATGTCTTACCTGATAACCATTTGTTTCCTAGGAATGATGTGTTCACAGGTGCAGGAGTGCTCGGCTCGGGGTGGAATGGCTGAGGAACCCCTAACAGGAGCAAGCAATGGTGCTCAGGGAAATGGGGAGATACATGGGAACTGTGAGGAAGGTGATGCCGTGCAACTGATCAGTGCCACAGAGGAAGGTAACTGCCCCATAAGTAGCACTGCTCCAAGAATGTTGGGGGGTGGATGGGGAGGTAGAATCCATAGCAGCGCCAGATGATGGGTCTGAGTATATCCCCGGGGAGACAACCTACGTAGCTGCTGTCACCCAGTCAGAGTGCCCGGAATGCAGATAACATTCTGCCTTCTGGAACCTCCTCCATCACAGGCGTGACTGAACCAGAGATGGACCCAGAGCAGGTCCAAGAGGGTCCCCGTGGAGAAAGGACCCTGACGTCGCTTCTGGCTGCCCTTAGCCAGGAGTTCCAGGCCGCTCTGCACTCAGTTGTGAGCCTGGAGAATTTGAGGCACCTTGCCGAGACGCCCACCTCGGTGACTGATAAGGAGAGGGTGTTCTGGGAACAATGAAGGTTGTATCGGAAGACAGTACCAAGAAAATCTCAAAAGGAGTGCTGGAGGGAAAGACAGCTGGTCATCTCGTACCAATTCAGGGGTGAGTTGCGGATTGCCCATGAGATCCCACTCAATGGACACTTGGGGATTAGCAAAACTAAGGCTCGGCTGTCTCAACACTTCTATTGGCCCAAAGTGGGGACAGATGTAACTAACTACTGCCACTCCTGTATCACCTGCCAAAGAGTGGAGAAGTCAGGGCCTGCTCTTAAGTCTCCCCTGATCCCCTTGCCAGTGATAGAGGAGCCTTTCCAGTGGATCACGGTGGACATTATGGGCCTGCTAACCGTCCCCAGCAGCTCTGGAAAGCAATACATCCTCACTGTGGTAGACTACGCTACCCGGTACCCAGAGACAGTGGCAATGTCCTCAACTAGGGCAGATAAAGTGGCAGATGCACTGTTGGCTATCTTTTCATGTGTAGGATTTCCCAGGGAGATGTTTACTGATCAAGGGACCCAATTTATGTCTCGCCTAATGGAGGCTCTCAGTAAGAAAATGCAGGTGAACCATCTGGTATCGAGTGCATATCACCCACAAGACCAATGGCTTGTGTGAGTGCTTCAATGGTACTCTCATACAGATGCTCAGCATGCTGGTTCAGACCCAAGGATGCGAATGGGAGCGGTACCTCCCTCCCACACTTGCTATTCGCTTACTGAGGGGATCCGCAGGCCTCGACGGGGTTCTCGCTTTTCGAGCTACTGTACGGCAGGCAAGTCCGTGGACCCCTTGGGTTGGTAAGAGAATCCTGGCAAGAGGAGCCGAACCCTTCTGGAGTATGTAACCCTGTATGTAACCCTAGTGGAGTATGTCATGCACTTCCGTGACAAAATGCAGACCTTGACGCAGTTGGTGTACGACAACATGAGGCAGGCTCAGGCTGACCAGAAGCACTGGTACGACCAGAACGCCCGGGAGCGGACCTACCACGTGGGTCAAAAGGTGTTGGTGCTGGTCCCCGTGCCAAAGGATATGCTTCAGGCAGCCTGGGAAAACCCATACGTCGCCCACCAACAGCTCAACCTGGTCACCTATGTGGTCACGCTTGACCACACTTGGGGTAGGCGAAAGGCCTTTCACGTCAACATGATGAAGGCTCATCATGAACGTGAACCTTACGTCCTACCGCTCTGCAGCCTGCCCGAAGACAGGAAGGAAGATCCCCTCCTGGACATGCTGGCCCAAGCCAAGGCCAGTGGGTCCATTGAGGACGTGGAGGTAAATGCCTCGCTAACCGAACCCCAGCGGTCGCAGTTGCAGACCACGCTGGAACCCATCCGGGGCATTTTCTCCAACCGACCTAAGAGGACTGAGTTAGCGGTCCACGAGGTGGACAACGGGAATCATGCTCCACTACGGCGAACACCCTATTGGATCTCCGACGAGGTGCAACAGGTTATGCGCCAGGAGGTCGATGAGATGTTGCAGCTGGGGGAGATTCAACAGTAAAAGAGCGCGTAGGCCTCACCTGTAGTTTTCTTGCCAAAAAACAGGCCACCTTGTTCTGCGTGGACTACAGGGGGCTCAACGCCATCACATTCTCTGACGCGCACCCAATACCGCGCATCGAGGAGCTGCTTGAGCGGTTAGCTGGCGCAAAATATCTGACCATAATGGATCTGAGTCGAGGATACTGGCAGATTTCCCTGAGCCCTGAGGCGTAAGTCTGCTTTTATCACACCCTTCGGACTGTATGAGTCCACGGTCATGCCCTTGGGAAATGAAGAATGCCCCTGCCAATTTCCAGCGGATAGTCAACCACCTGCTTCAGGGACTGGAGAAGTACGCAGTGGTGTACTTGGATAACATTGGCATCTTCAGTTCCTCTTGGGATGAACACCTGCAGCATCTTCAGGAGAAGCTCAGGCGAATTCACATATTCGGTCTGACCATCAAGCAGGGAAAGTGCCAGATGGGCATGAGAGAGGTCCTCTACCTGGGGCACCGGGTAGGATGGGGCTCCATAAAGCCAGAACATAGGAAAGTGAACACGATCAAGCCCTGGCCCACTCCCAGGACCAAGAAACAGATGATGTCTTTCCTGCGCATGGCAGGGTACTATAGACACTACGCACAGCACTATAATAGCCTGGCAAAACCCTTGAAGAACCTCACCAGGAAGAGGCTACCTCACATAGTCGACTGGACTGACGGCTGTGAGGGGGCATCTAGGCGTTGAAAACAGCACTGTGCAACACCCCTGTTTTGAAAGTAGTCGACAGCATTCAACCATTCTTGGTGCAGACCGACACCAGCGAATTTGGCCTCGGTGCTGTGCTCAGCCAGGTCGTCTCGGGGAACCACGAGCACCCCGTGTTGTACCTGAGCTAGAAACTTGCCCTGTCAAGAAGGAGTGCCTGGCCATATTCTGGGCCCGGCAATGCTTGCAGCCCTACCAGTACGGTCGCACCTTCACTGTGGTGACCGACCTCAACCCTCTGCTCTGGCTACACGCCATGTGTGGAACCAATGGAAGGTTGCTACGCTGGAGCCTTGCCCTCCAGCAGTACGACTTTACCATTGAACACAAAACTGGCAGGGAACATGGCAATGCAGATGATTTGTCCCGCCAGGGTGAACCTGCTGAGGTGCGCATGGAGGAGTACCGAGAGGTTCTACCTCCGTAGCGCAGTCCAAAAGGGGGAGGTGTCACGATAATATAAAATACCATGGTCTGAGGGATTTTTGCACATGTGACCATGGTCCTAGACACATGCTGCAGCTTCGACCCCCCTTCCCTTCCAACCCCACTGCATTCGCTGGTATAGACACAAAGCCCTATGGCAGAGACACTGTGTAACTTGAAACTCCAGTGTGGGGCTCTGACCCAACCCCCTCCTTCTCAAAGCCAGGAATGTGTGTACGAATCCTTTGTCTGAAACCAATGTGCTTGCTGTATGTGGGGGAGATATTAAAGAAGCCATAATGCGAAGCCAGTGTATGATAGAGATATGACGGTTACAAATTTGTAAAGAGCTTTGACAGAGCTTCGCTACTGCACCTTTTGCTAAATTCTAGCACCAACAGAACCCGAGAAATTGATTTTTCCTGAAAAGAGTGGAATAGCTAGTCTGAGTTTGGAATGATTAGAAAGCTGATTTCAATATAAGATGAGTGATGTATGTGCTGTTATTCTGCTAGGTTCTCAAACCCAGTTATGAGTATTATAAGTTTTCTTACCAAAATGTGCACCATGGCAGCTAGGGAAGGGTGCAGGTAAACCAGCCCCTTTAGTGATTTCACAAGCCCAGAAGTATAAGTTACTGCACTCAGCCCAGCCTTCATTCTGGCCTGAGACGCTGCTGCAACAAGACCCTCTGTAATGCATTGTGATGTCTGGCTCCTCCCACCAGCATGGTTAGCCTGGAAAGATCTAAGCAAAATCTGAGTGTTCATTTCTGTTTTAATCCTCTTTTATTTGTAGTTGCAATGTATATATGATTGTCTCCCTAATAATATGTTTTTATACCTTATAAACACTGCCTAATTTTTTATGGAGTAAAATATATAATTGCTAGCTTGCCTCTCTCTGCTCTATAATGAACTGTGTGTCCTCTGAGGTGAATTACGCTACTGATTTGGGTTGGCTCCAGACCCGTTAACCTTTAGTGCAATCGGAGCTGGTGGCAGCATACTTGGTTCTGTGCATTTGTGAATCTGTGTAGCGACGGCGGCGTTGTTAATTATTGTTCCCGCCTGAGTGGGAGTAGTTAAATTGCCCTCGCTGCAGTGAGCCCAATTGCCGGTACATAGCAGGCAGTCTTTCTGGCAACTAATTACCCTAGGTGCAGTACCTTATCTGACCTGAGGGTAATGGGACGCCAGAGAGCTGCAAGTTTCAAACCGGAACTGGGAAGTGGGATATAGATAAATCCCCTTCAGAAGGAACCAGGGGGCAACCAAACAACCCCGGTTCATGACAAATTGGTGTGAGTATTGGGAACGATAAAAGTATCCTCCCTGAGATCCCTGACATACTGCTGGGATCCGTGACCTAGTGTTGGCAGCATGTTGAGAATTGTGACAGCATCCACTTTCCCAGGCTCTGGCTTCATTGAGCCCCTGCCTACTCGGTGCCCCAGGTAGTGGACCTCTCTCATGCCCATCTGGCACTTTCCCAGCTTGATGGTCAGGCCTGCTTGGTTAATTCGCCTAAGCACCTCCTGTAGATGCTGCAGGTGTTCCTCACAGGAGGAACTTAAGATGGCAATGTCATCCAAGTATGCCACCCCGTACTTCTCCAGTCCCTGAAGCAGGTGGTTGACTATACGATGGAAAGTGGCAGGGGAATTCTTCATACCGAATGGCATGACTGTGGACTCGTACAGTCCAAAGGGTGTGATAAAGGCCCGCGGAACCTCTCGGTAAGCGACGAGGAAAAAGCTAACATATTAAACACCTTCTTCTCCACGGTATTCACGGTGGAAAATGAAATGCTAGGTGAAATCCCAAGAAACAATGAAAACCCTATATTAAGGGTCACCAATCTAACCCAAGAAGAGGTGCGAAACCGGCTAAATAAGATTAAAATAGATAAATCTCCGGGTCCGGATGGCATACACCCACGAGTACTAAGAGAACTAAGTAATGTAATAGATAAACCATTATTTTTTATTTTTAGGGACTCTATAGCGACGGGGTCTGTTCCGCAGGACTGGCGCATAGCAAATGTGGTGCCAATATTCAAAAAGGGCTCTAAAAGTGAACCTGGAAATTTTAGGCCAGTAAGTCTAACCTCTATTGTTGGTTAGTTTTTATGAAGAGGTAAGCTATAGGCTGGACCACGGTGAGTCATTGGACGTGGTATATCTCGATTTTTCCAAAGCGTTTGATACCGTGCCGCACAAGAGGTTGGTACACAAAATGAGAATGCTTGGTCTGGGGGAAAATGTGTATAAATGGGTTAGTAACTGGCTTAGTGATAGAAAGCAGAGGGTGGTTATAAATGGTATAGTCTCTAACTGGGTCGCTGTGACCAGTGGGGTACCGCAGGGGTCGGTATTGGGACCTGTTCTCTTCAACATATTCATTAATGATCTGGTAGAAGGTTTACACAGTAAAATATCGATATTTGCAGATGATACAAAACTATGTAAAGCAGTTAATACAAGAGAAGATAGTATTCTGCTACAGATGGATCTGGATAAGTTGGAAACTTGGGCTGAAAGGTGGCAGATGAGGTTTAACAATGATAAATGTAAGGTTATACACATGGGAAGAAGGAATCAATATCACCATTACACACTGAATGGGAAACCACTGGGTAAATGTGACAGGGAGAAGGACTTGGGGATCCTAGTTAATGATAAACTTACCTGGAGCAGCCAGTGCCAGGCAGCAGCTGCCAAGGCAAACAGGATCATGGGGTGCATTAAAAGAGGTCTGGATACACATGATGAGAGCATTATACTGCCTCTGTACAAATCCCTAGTTAGACCGCACATGGAGTACTGTGTCCAGTTTTGGGCACCGGTGCTCAGGAAGGATATAATGGAACTAGAGAGAGTACAAAGGAGGGCAACAAAATTAATAAAGGGGATGGGAGAACTACAATACCCAGATAGATTAGTGAAATTATTTAGTCTAGAAAAAAGACGACTGAGGGGCGATCTAATAACCATGTATAAGTATATAAGGGGACAATACAAATATCTCGCTGAGGATCTGTTTATACCAAGGAAGGTGACGGGCACAAGGGGCATTCTTTGCGTCTGGAGGATAGAAGTTTTTTTCACCAACATAGAAGAGGATTCTTTACTGTTAGGACAGTGAGAATCTGGAATTGCTTGCCTGAGGAGGTGGTGATGGCGAACTCAGTCGAGGGGTTCAAGAGAGGCCTGGATGTCTTCCTGGAGCAGAACAATATTGTATCATACAATTATTAGGTTCTGTAGAAGGACGTAGATCTGGGGATTTATTATGATGGAATATAGGCTGAACTGGATGGACAAATGTTTTTTTTCGGCCTTACTAACTATGTTACTATGTTACTATGTTACTATGAATAGCAGGTGTGGGAGGTACCGCTCCCAGTCACATCCTTGGGTCTCAACCAACATGCGTAGCATCTGTTTGAGGGAACCGTTGAAACGCTCACACAAACCATTGGTCTGGGGGTGATACGTGCTCGATACCAGACGCTTCACCTGCATTCTCTTACAGAGAGCCTCCATTAGGCGACACATGAAATTGGTCCCTTGGTCGGCAAGTTTCTCTTTGGAAAACCTACCTGTGAAAAGATGGCCAGCAGTGCATCAGCCACCTTATCCGCCCTAGTTGAGGACAGAGCCAGTGCCTCTGGGTAACGTGTAGCCTCGTCGACCACAGTGAGGATGTATTGCTTTCCAGAGCTGCTGGGGATGGCCAGCGGGCCCATAATGTCCACCGCAATCCTCTGGAAAGGCCCCTCTATCACTAGCAAAGAAATCAGGGAAGCCTTACGAGCAGGCCCCACCTTCCTCACTCTTTGGCAGGTGATACAGAAGCGGCAGTAGTTTGTCACATCTGTCCCCATCTTGGGCCAATAGAAGTGTTGAGACAGCCGGGCCTCAGTTTTGCTGATCCCCAAGTGTCCAGCGAGTGTGATCTCATGGGCAATCCGCAACCACTCACCCCTGAATTGGTACGGGACGACCAGCTGTCTTTTCCTCAACCACTCCTTTTGGCATTGACCAGGAACTGTCTCCCGGTATGACCTCCCTCTTTCCCAGAGCACCCTCTCCTTATCAGTCACGGAGGTGAGCGTCTCGACAAGGTGTCTCAGGTTCTCCAGGCTCGCATCTGTGCACAGGGCAGCCTGGAACTCCTGGCTAGAGGCAGCCAGAAGGGACGTCAGGGTGCCTTCCCCACAGGAACCCTCTGGGACCTGCTCTGGGTCCATGTCTGGTTAAGTCCCCCCTGTGACTGAAGATGGTCCAGAAGGCAGAACGTTATCTGCGTTCCTTGCACTCTGACTGCTATTGACAGCAGCTACATAGGCTTTCTCTCTGGGGATTTCCACAGACCCATTAGCCGGCGCTCCTATGGGTACTACCTCCTCATCCACCCCCAACATCTCAGGAGCAGTGCTACTTATGGGGCAGTTACCTTCCTCGGCAGCACTGGTCAGTTGCACAGCATGACCTTCCTCACAGTTCAAATGCATCTCCCCATTTCCCTTAGCACCATCGCTTGCTCCTGTTAGGGGTTCCTGTTGTGAATTCTGTTGTCGGGCTCCCTCTTGTGGTCATGAATGGTACTTCGGCTGGTTCTGTCCATGGACTTCCTCTGGTGGGTGTTTCTGAGTTTCCTTCCACAGGTGACGAGGTTAATTCGTTAGCTGCTGCTCTATTTAACTCCACTTAGATCTTTGCTCCATGCCGCCTGTCAATGTTCCAGTATTGGTCTAGTTCACTCCTGGATCGTTCTTGTGACCTGTCTTCCCATCAGAAGCTAAGTTCCAGCTTGTATTTCTTTGGTTTGCTATTTTTCTGTCCAGCTTGCTATTTAATTTGTTGTCTTGTTTGCTGGAAGCTCTGGGATGCAGAGGGAGCGCCTCCGCACCGTGAGTCGGTGCGGAGGGTCTTTTTGCGCCCTCTGCGTGGTCTTTTTGTAGGTTTTTGTGCTGACCGCAAAGTAACCTTTCCTATCCTCGGTCTGTTCAGTAAGTCGGGCCTCACTTTGCTAAATCTATTTCATCTCTGTGTTTGTATTTTCATCTTTACTCACAGTCATTATATGTGGGGGCTGCCTTTTCCTTTGGGGAATTTCTCTGAGGCAAGGTAGGCTTTATTTTTCTATCTTCAGGGCTAGCTAGTTTCTTAGGCTGTGCCGAGTTGCATAGGGAACGTTAGGCGCAATCCATGGCTATTTCTAGTGTGTTTGATAGGTTTAGGGATTGCGGTCAGCAGAGTTCCCACGTCCCAGAGCTCGTCCTTATTATCAGTAACTATCAGGTCATTCCGTGTGCTCTTAACCACCAGGTCCATTATTGTCCTGACCACCAGGTCATAACAGTACAGGTGGCCCAAAGTACTAATGCCTCTCAATAGAGGGATAAGAGAAGTTCTGAGACCATTTTTTTTTCTTTGCAGTGTGTTTTGTCTCTCTTTTCCCCTTTACCTCTGGGTGGTTCAGGACACTGGTGTAAACATGGACATTCAAGGTCTGTCCTCTTGGATGGATAATCTCACTACAAGGATACAAGACATTCAAGATTTTGTGGTTCAGAATCCGATGTCAGAGCCTAGGATTCCAATTCCTGATTTGTTTTTTGGTGATAGATCTAAGTTCTTGAATTTCAAAAATAATTGTAAATTGTTTCTTGCCTTGAAACCTCGCTCCTCAGGTGACCCTGTTCAACAAGTAAAGATCATTATTTCTTTATTACGTGGTGACACTCAAGACTGGGCATTTTCCCTTGCGCCAGGAGATCCGGCATTGCGTGATGTTGATGCGTTTTTCCTGGTGCTTGGATTGCTTTATGACGAACCTAATTCAGTGGATCAGGCAGAGAAAATCTTGCTGGCTCTGTGTCAGGGTCAGGATGAAGCGGAGATATATTGTCAGAAGTTTAGAAAGTGGTCTGTGCTCACTCAGTGGAATGAATGTGCCCTGGCAGCAATCTTCAGAAAGGGTCTCTCTGAAGCCCTTAAGGATGTCATGGTGGGGTTTCCCATGCCTGCTGGTCTGAATGAGTCTATGTCCTTGGCCATTCAGATCGATCGATGCTTGCGTGAGCGTAAAGCTGTGCACCATTTGGCGGTACTATCTGAGCATGGGCCTGAGCCTATGCAATGTGATAGGACTTTGACCAGAGCTGAACAGCAAGAACACAGACGTCGGAATGGGCTATGTTTTTACTGTGGTGATTCCACTCATGCTATCTCCGATTGTCCTAAGCGCACTAAGCGGTTCGCTAGGTCTGCCACCATTGGTACGGTACAGTCTAAATTTCTATTGTCTGTTACTCTGATTTGCTCTCTGTCGTCCTATTCTGTTATGGCATTTGTGGATTCAGGCGCTGCCCTGAATTTGATGGACTTGGAGTATGCTGGGCGCTGTGGTTTTTTCTTGGAGCCCTTGCAGTATCCTATTCCATTGAGAGGAATTGATGCTACGCCTTTGGCCAAGAATAAGCCTCAGTATTGGACCCAATTGACCATGCGCATGGCTCCTGCACATCAGGAGGATATCCGCTTTCTGGTGTTGCATAATCTGCATGATGTGGTCGTTTTTGGGTTGCCATGGCTACAGATTCATAATCCAGTATTGGACTGGAAATCTATGTCTGTGTCCAGCTGGGGTTGCCAGGGGGTACATGGTGATGTTCCATTTTTGTCTATTTCGTCTTCCACTCCTTCTGAAGTTCCAGAGTTTTTGTCGGATTATCGGGATGTATTTGATGAGCCCAAAGCCAGTGCCCTACCTCCTCATAGGGATTGCGATTGTGCAATTAATTTGATTCCTGGTAGTAAGTTTCCTAAGGGCCGATTGTTCAATTTATCTGTGCCTGAGCACGCCGCTATGCGGAGTTATGTAAAAGAATCCTTGGAGAAGGGTCATATTCGCCCGTCGTCATCACCGTTAGGAGCAGGGTTCTTTTTTGTGGCCAAGAAGGATGGTTCTTTGAGACCTTGTATTGATTACCGCCTTCTTAATAAAATTACAGTCAAATTTCAGTATCCTTTGCCGTTGCTGTCTGATTTGTTTGCTCGTATTAAAGGGGCTAGTTGGTTCACCAAGATAGATCTTCGAGGGGCGTATAATCTTGTGCGTATTAAACAAGGTGATGAATGGAAAACAGCATTTAATACGCCTGAGGGCCATTTTGAGTACCTGGTTATGCCATTCGGGCTTTCCAATGCTCCATCAGTATTTCAGTCCTTTATGCATGACATCTTCCGAGAGTACCTGGATAAACTCCTGATTGTGTATTTGGATGATATTTTGGTCTTTTCAGATGATTGGGAGTCTCATGTGAAGCAGGTCAGAATGGTGTTCCAGGTCCTTTGTGCGAATTCCTTGTTTGTGAAGGGGTCAAAGTGTCTCTTTGGAGTTCAGAAGGTTTCATTTTTGGGATTCATTTTTTCCCCTTCTACTATCGAGATGGACCCTGTTAAAGTCCAGGCCATTTACGATTGGACTCAGCCGACATCTGTGAAGAGCCTGCAAAAGTTCCTGGGCTTTGCTAATTTTTATCGGCGCTTCATCGCTAATTTTTCTACTGTTGCTAAACCGTTGACTGATTTGACCAAGAAGGGTGCTGATGTGGTCAATTGGTCTTCTGCTGCTGTAGAGGCTTTTCAGGAGTTGAAGCGTCGTTTTTCTTCTGCCCCTGTGTTGTGCCAGCCAGATGTTTCGCTTCCGTTTCAGGTTGAGGTTGATGCTTCTGAGATTGGAGCAGGGGCTGTTTTGTCGCAAAGAAGTTCTGATGGCTCGGTGATGAAGCCATGTGCTTTCTTTTCTAGAAAGTTTTCGCCTGCTGAGCGTAACTATGATGTTGGTAATCGTGAATTGTTGGCCATGAAGTGGGCATTCGAGGAGTGGCGTCATTGGCTGGAAGGAGCCAAGCATCGCGTGGTGGTCTTGACAGATCACAAGAATTTGACTTATCTTGAGTCTGCCAAACGGTTGAATCCGAGACAGGCACGATGGTCGTTATTTTTCTCCCGTTTTGATTTTGTGGTTTCGTACCTTCCGGGCTCTAAGAATGTGAAGGCTGATGCCCTGTCAAGGAGTTTTGTGCCTGACTCTCCGGGTGTTCCTGAGCCGGCGGGTATTCTCAAAGAGGGGGTAATTTTGTCTGCCATCTCCCCTGATTTGCGGCGGGTGCTGCAAAAATTTCAGGCTGATAGACCTGACCGTTGCCCAGCGGAGAAACTGTTTGTCACTGATAGATGGACTAGTAGAGTTATCTCTGAGATTCATTGTTCAGTGTTAACTGGGCATCCTGGAATCTTTGGTACCAGAGATTTGGTGGCTAGATCCTTCTGGTGGCCTTCTTTGTTGCGGGATGTGCGTTCTTTTGTGCAGTCCTGTGGGACTTGTGCTTGGGCTAAGCCCTGCTGTTCTCGTGCCAGTGGGTTGCTTTTGCCCTTGCCGGTCCCGAAGAGGCCATGGACACATATTTCTATGGATTTTATTTCGGATCTCTCCGTCTCTCAAAAGATGTCGGTCATTTGGGTGGTTTGCGATCGCTTTTCTAAGATGGTCCATTTGGTACCTTTGTCTAAATTGCCTTCCTCCTCTGATTTGGTGCCATTATTTTTCCAGCATGTGGTTCGTTTACATGGTATCCCGGAGAACATCGTTTCTGACAGAGGTTCCCAGTTTGTTTCAAGGTTTTGGCGATCCTTTTGTGCTAGGATGGGCATTGATTTGTCTTTTTCCTCGGCTTTCCATCCTCAGACAAATGGCCAAACCGAACGAACTAATCAAACTTTGGAAACATATCTGAGATGCTTTGTTTCTGCTGATCAGGATGATTGGGTGTCCTTTTTGCCGTTGGCTGAGTTCGCCCTTAATAATCGGGCCAGCTCGGCTACTTTGGTTTCGCCATTTTTCTGCAATTCTGGTTTCCATCCTCGTTTCTCTTCAGGGCAGGTTGAGTCTTCGGACTGTCCTGGTGTAGATACTGTGGTGGACAGGTTACAGCAGATTTGGACTCATGTGGTGGACAATTTGACATTGTCCCAGGAGAAGGCTCAACGTTTCGCTGAACCGCCGCGCAACCTGCCCTACCCTCTCCTAGTGTTTCATCACCCATCCCCTGCAGAATGTGAGCCCTCGCGGGCAGGGTCCTCCCTCCTTATGTACCCGTGTGCCTGTTATCTGCTCATGTTTAATGTATTTGTCTATATTTGCCTCGTATTCACATGTAAAGCGCCATGGAATAAATGGCGCTATAAAAATGTATAATAATAATAATAATAATAACCGCCGGCGCTGTGTGGGTCCCCGACTTCGTGTTGGGGATTTGGTCTGGTTGTCGTCTCGTTATGTTCCTATGAAGGTTTCCTCTCCTAAGTTTAAGCCTCGTTTCATTGGTCCGTATAAGATTTCTGAGGTTATCAATCCTGTGTCATTTCGTTTGGCCCTTCCTGCTTCTTTTGCCATCCATAATGTGTTCCATAGGTCGTTATTGCGGAGATACGTGGCGCCTGTGGTTCCATCCGTTGATCCTCCTGCCCCGGTGTTAGTTAAGGGGGAGTTGGAGTATGTGGTGGAGAAGATTTTGGATTTTCGTGTTTCGAGACGGAAACTCCAGTACCTGGTCAAGTGGAAGGGTTATGGTCAGGAAGATAATTCCTGGGTTTTTGCCTCTGATGTTCATGCTGCCGATCTGGTTCGTGCCTTTCATTTGGCTCATCCTGGTCGGCCTGGGGGCTCTGGTGAGGGTTCGATGACCCCTCCTCAAGGGGGGGGGGGGACTGTTGTGAATTCTGTTGTCGGGCTCCCTCCTGTGGTCATGAATGGTACTTCGGCCGATTCTGTCCATGGACTTCCTCTGGTGGGTGTTTCTGAGTTTCCTTCCACTGGTGACGAGGTTAATTCGTTAGCTGCTGCTCTATTTAACTCCACTTAGATCTTTGCTCCATGCCACCTGTCAATGTTCCAGTATTGGTCTAGTTCACTCCTGGATCGTTCTTGTGACCTGTCTTCCCATCAGAAGCTAAGTTCCAGCTTGTATTTCTTTGGTTTGCTATTTTTCTGTCCAGCTTGCTATTTAATTTGTTGTCTTGTTTGCTGGAAGCTCTGGGACGCAGAGGGAGCGCCTCCGCACCGTGAGTCCGTGCGGAGGGTCTTTTTGCGCCCTCTGCGTGGTCTTTTTGTAGGTTTTTGTGCTGACCGCAAAGTAACCTTTCCTATCCTCGGTCTGTTCAGTAAGTCGGGCCTCACTTTGCAAAATCTATTTCATCTCTGTGTTTGTATTTTCATCTTTACTCACAGTCATTATGTGTGGGGGGCTGCCTTTTCCTTTGGGGAATTTCTCTGAGGCAAGGTAGGCTTTATTTTTCTATCTTCAGGGCTAGCTAGTTTCTTAGGCTGTGCCGAGTTGCATAGGGAGCGTTAGGCGCAATCCACGGCTATTTCTAGTGTGTTTGATAGGTTTAGGGATTGCGGTCAGCAGAGTTCCCACGTCCCAGAGCTTGTCCTTATTATCAGTAACTATCAGGTCATTCCGTGTGCTCTTAACCACCAGGTCCATTATTGTCCTGACCACCAGGTCATAACAGGTTCCTCAGCCATCCCACCCCGCAGAGTGGCGTGGCTGAGCACTCCTGCACCTGTAGACACATTATCATTAGGAGATAAATGGTTAGTGGGTAAAACATTCACATTTTCATCCTCATCATCATCAGTATGAGATAAAGCATTATCTGGTATATCACTCTTAGGGGACACATGCAATTCCCCGTCATTATTATCTGCATTAGCATCACCCTTAGCGTCAGATTGGGTAGGAGAATCAGGGACATAATATGCAAGCATTCTCCCCAAATCAGTCCCCAACAAATCATCGGTGGGCAAGTTATCGAACAACCCCACTACCTTCACCCCGATCCCGGCAACCCAATCTATAAACACCCAGGCCATTGGCAGGGGACAGCAGATGCCCCCAATCCCGGTGACAGTCAGGGTTTTTCGCAGAATAATCTCTTCAGGGGCCGCCAGTTTGGGTCAGATGAGGGTTCATTCAGCCCCGGTGTCATTGAGGTCTTTAGTGACATGGCCCCCCATGGTGGCGTGCTGCACGCTGTCATAGACCCTCTCAACCGCCCCACCCATCAAAAGATCTGCTGCATTAGGCCCTGGGGCATTGACTGGGGGGGGTTCTTCTGCTTCTCCGGACACAGGGTGATGATATGACCCGTCTTATTGCAGGAGAAACACTTGCGAAGATCAGTGCTGAATCTGGTGCTGGCAACAGGGACAGGGCCAGTTCTCTCTGTTTCCCGCTGGGCTCTCTCAACCTCTTGGAATTGCTGGTCCAGCTGCAGACATCTCTCTGTGACATCTGTGGAGCATTGTTGCAGAGCCAGTTGCAGGCGGGGGTCCATGCTACCCTGGTTGCAAGTAGGGCCGGCATTGAGCGGATGGATCTCGGCCACAGCACCACCATATCCATAGACTGGAGGACTGGACATGGGCACCAAAAGCACAGGCTGGAGGACTGTACCTGGGCAACATATCCACAGACTGGCGGACTGTACCTGGGTACCACATCCACAGACTTGAGGACTGGACCTGGGCACTACATTCATAGGCTGGAGGACTGGACCTGGGCACCACATTCACAGGCAGGAGGGCTGGAATTTGTGCACCACATCGACAGACTGGAGGACTGGACATGGACACCACATCCACAGACTGGCGGACTGTAACTGGACACTATGTGCACTGTCATGGTTCACACCATGCTGCCAACAATATGTCACAGATCTCAACAATAGGTCAGGGATCCCGGGGAGAATGCCTTTACCGTCCCCACCACTCACACCAATTTGTCACAAACCGGGGTAGTTTGGTTGCGCCTGGTTCCTTCTGAAGGGGATTTATCTATATCCCACTTCCCAGTTCCAGTTTGGAACTTGCAGCTCTCTGGTGGCCCCTTTACCCTCAGGTCAGATTAGGTAATGCACTTGGGTAATTGGTTGCCAGAAGGGCTGCCTGCTATGTCCTGGCTATTGGGCACACTGCAGTGAGGTCGATTTAACTACTCCCACTCAGGCAGGAACAGTAATTATCAATGCCGCCGTCGCTACAAAGATTCCCAATCGCACAGAACAAAGTATGCTACCACCAGCTCCAATTCCACAAGGGTTAACGGATCCGGAGCCATCCCTGATCAGTAGCAAAATTCACTTCAGGAGAAGCGACAGTTCGTTTATAGAGCAGAGGACAAGCTAGTAAATTATATATTTTACTCCATAAAAAGGGTAGGCAGTGTTTACAAAGTATAAAAGATATCACAAAGACAAAATCATGTGTACATTACAGATTACAAATAAATTAGGATTAACATTGAAAAGAGAACACTTACAGGTCGTTCAGATGATTTCATAATCATCATGGCGGCCGTGTGCTCAGGAGATACATCCATGTGCATTAGAACAGCTTGCTTCCTGGGCCAAGACTAACTCACAACTCAGCAGGAGTAAGACATGCCCTCTTGTTGTGACATCACTGAGTGGGCTGAGTTATGACATGCACTCCTCTTTTCTCAGAATGTGAAAAGCATTTTTTACGCATATCTCGCTGTATGAACCTCGTGTAAGTAAGACACGAGGCTCATGATGTTCCGCACGTCAGGGGCGTTCTTTTAAGTGTAAATAGGGAGCAAATACCTGAACTGCTTACTGTGAAATAATAATAATCTTTATTTATATAGTGCCAACATATTCCACAGCGCTTTACAGTTTAACAGTTTCAAACACAAGTCATAAGTAACAACTTTAACAATATAATAATTTGAGCACAATAAGCCGCCCCTGCTCGTGAGAGCTTACAATCTACAATGAGGTGGGGGAGATACAAAGTACAGGAGCTTATTTACAATGATGTATTTGCAATGATGGTCCAGCCATCTTCAGGGGGTGGGGGATAGATGGAGATAGTGAATTGGGCTACACACACCCTTTCAAATAAAATGATTTTTATTAGTGAATGTGATAGGCCACTCTGAACAAATATGTTATGAGGGCGCTCCTAAAATTAAGCAAATTGTGAATGGTCCTAATTTCTTGGGGGAGAGCATTCCAGAGGATTGGCACAGCACGGGAGAAGTCTTGGAGTCGGGAGTGGGAGGTACGGATTAGAGCAGAGGTTAGTCGAAAGTCATTTGCAGAGCGCAGCGGTTGGCTAGGCCGATAGACAGAAATGAGGGAGATGTATGGGGGGCCGCACTGTGGAGAGCTTTGTGGGTGAGAACACGTACTTTGAATTGTATCCTATAATGAATGGGCAGCCAGTGTAACGACTGGCGAAGAGCGGACACGTCCGAGTAACGATTAGCCAGATGGACGACCCTGGCTGCTGCATTAAGGATAGACTGGAGAGGGGAAAGTCGAGTGAGGGGGAGGCCAATTAATAGAGCGTTACAGTAGTCCAGGCAGGAGTGGATCTTGTGTCTACAAGACTGGGGAGTTCCACCACTCCTCTTGGGCTATCTGCACAAAAGCTGTTCTACCCTGTATGCACACATGGATTTTTCCTCTCTGAACCCTGTTCACACAGGTTATATACAGATGATCAGGTTTTTAAATACATCAGATAGGGATTGCATACATTAGTTAGGACTGCTCTGATAAGGGTATACCGTGAAGATTGGTAGAGCAGCTTAGTATACATTTTTTGCAAAAAACGTATCAACCAAATACCCTGTTTTTTACATCTTTTACTAGCACTTGCGGATTACTGCAACATTTTTTCAAACTGAGTGTTTTTGGTTTTACTATTCTCTTTTGTGTCTTCAGGAGTGGATCAAGGCGACAGTGAGGGTTTTTGTTGTTTCCATGGTGAGAAAAGGGCAGATTCTACAGATGTTCTTTAGGTGTAAGCGGCACGAGCGGGCAAGATATTGTGTATGGGATGTGAAGGAGAGATCTGAGTCAAATATAACACCCAGACAGCGCGCCTGCTGCCGGGGTGTTATTATGGTGCCACCCACGGTTAGGGAAACGTCAGGTTTAGGGAGGTTAGTAGATGGCGGGAGCAGAAGAAGTTCAGTTTTGGAGAGGTTGAGTTTCAGATAGAGAGCGGACATGATGTTAGAGACTGCAGACAGACAGTCAGTGGTGTTCTGTAGTACAGCGGGGGTAAGGTCAGGGGATGATGTGTATAGTTGTGTGTCGTCGGCATAAAGATGGTACTGAAACCAAATCTGCTGATGGTCTGTCCAATTGGGGCCAAAGGTAGGAGGAGAACCAGGAGAGAGCAGTGTCCTTAATGCCAAGTGACTGGAGCCTAGAGACTGGGGGAGAGGGTGGTCAACAGTGTCGAAAGCTGCAGAAAGGTCGAGAAGAATGAGCAGAGAGTGGTCACTGTTACACTTTGCTGTCAGAAGGTCATTGGTCACTTTGATGAGTGCAGTTTCTGTCAAATGTAAGGAGTGGAAGCCGGACTGTGAAGGGTCTAGGAGGGAGTGAGTAGAGAGGTAACTGGTAAGGTGGGAGTAGACTAGGCGTTCCAAGAGTTTAGAGATGAAGGGGAGATTGGAGACTGGTCTGTAGTTGTGCAGTATGGGTCGAGGGCCGGTTTCTTTAGTAATGGAGTAATGATAGAGTGTTTGAAGGAGGAGGGGAAAATGCCTGAGGAGAGGGAGAGATTAAAGATTGCAGTTAGGTGAGTAGTGACGACTGGAGAGAGCAACTGAAGGAGGTGTGAGGGAATGGGGTCGGTAGTGCATGTAGTCAGACGAGAAGAGGAGAGGAGCCTGGAGACTTCTTCTTCTGTGATGGGATCAAATGTAGAGCGAGTGAGCCAGGGGAAATGCAGGGAGGGATGGGAGTCACTGAACTTGGTGATTGGGAGCAGATTTCCTTATAGATATTATCTATTTTCTCTATAAAGTGGGAGGCCAGGTCATCAGCACAAATGTCTGATAGGGGCTTGTGCTTTTGGCCTGAGGAGGGAGTGAAAGGTGTCAAAATGTTTCTTGGGGTTGCTAGAAAGTGAGGAGATCTGAGTGGTGTGTTTGGCGAGGCGAAGGGCCGAATTATAGGTTCTTAGCATAAATTTGAAGTGTATGAAGTCTTCTGGTGTGCGAGTTTTCCTCCATAAGTGTTCAGCACTTCTAGAGCATCGCTGGAGAAGCCGAGTTTGCGATGTGAGCCAGGGCTGTTTTACTCTGTGTTTGGAGGTTCTGAGGGTGAGGGGAGCGATTTGGTCCAGGGTGCTTCTAAGGGTGTCATTGTAATGATGTACAGCCAGATCAGGACAGGAAAAATAAAAGATTGGGGACAGTGATGAGTCTAAGGAGTCTGAAAGTGTATGAGGGTTAATGGCTTGTAGATTTCTGATTGTGTGGTAGGTGGGAGGGTGCTGGGGTGAGCGAGGAATTCTGAGTGTGAAGGAGAGAATGTTGTCAGAGAAGAGAAGCGGTGAGTTATCTAGATAGGAGATTGAGCAGAGCCAGGCGAAGACCAGGTCAAGGTGTTCTGTCTCCGCCATCTAATATTGTTACCCTGATTATTTGCTTGCATAATTGCAGTTTCCTCAGTATACAGTATTGATATATTCATGCCTTTATTCATCTGTGATGCTTTGGCTCCCTCTAGCGGTCAGAGTTATGTTGGCAGTTCAATCTTGTTTTTGTATTATCCATGTCTGATTCTCCTCCTCCTTTGCAATGCATTATGGTAGCTCAGCCTCCATTTCCCTCCATTTTTCCTTTCACTTTCTTCAGTTTGCCTTCAAGGAAAGACGCTTCACTTCATCCCCCTTGCGATTGCATTGCCGGTATGTCTTTATGCTTCCTATAGATATTCCTGCTCTATATTAGCTTAGTTTAACCAGTTGTACTCCCAGTTTAGTCACTAGCTTTCTAAATGTTATGCATAATGTATATCATGTGTATTATGTATCTGTTCTATGCCATGCACTGATTCTATGTATATCATTGTTCACAGTTTCACCGCATCAATATACCACTACGTTTAATTAAGCACAGACTCAACCACAGTCTCCTTATTGGACCCCGGTATAGCGGTTTAGCTGACTGTATAGCTACGTATGAGCCTGCCTCAGCTAGTGAGGACAGAACAGTGAAACGGCAGCCATCCAACTAGTGGGATTCAAGTCACCGGCTACTCAGAGACTAAATACAGCTACAGCAATCTCTGCACAGCCAAGCACTTTCCCAAGACACCATGTCTCACAAATCGCATAGGACAAGATCTGTTACTTCCGTCTCCTCAAAGACAACATCCATCAGCAGCGCTGTTGCCATTGCCCGCTCAAATGCTGAAGCTGCCAAAATACGAGCGAGCTTTGCTGACCAAGAGATGCAACTTAAATTAGAAAAAGCACGCATAGATGAAGAGAGAGCCGATCAAGAGAGAAGGTCGCGCTTAGAGAGAGCCGATCAAAAGAGAAGGTCGCAGTTAGAGAAGGCACGTGTGGATGCCGCCTTAGAAAGCCTAGCAGCAAAAAGGGAAGCTGCCGCAGCCCTCGCCGAAGCAGAATCGCTAGAAGCCGCGCAAAATCCCAAGCTGCATAGCCAAAGCAGTACGTCGAGTCTGGAGTTTCCACTGCAAGACTCACCACAACGCACATCTCAGTATGTTAATGACCTTCCTGATCCAAACTATAACCCTGAACCAGTACCAAAACCAGAATACGACACCTCCAGCGAAGTGAGCGAGAGTTGTCACGAGGCTCAGGACAGAAACAAACTCGAAAATGTGAGGCAAAACAACTCTGCTAATGACTACCTTGCCCCTCATCAGGTAACCAACGTGGATCACCCTGCTGATGCACCGTACATCAGGCCGAAGCAATACGACACCGGCTGGCGCCACCATGAGGACACTAACAGGTACGAACGCACCTCACATCACTATCAGGGCGACCCATCACCAATATACTCTGCTGACAACCGGTTCACGACAGAATTTGCCAAGTTCTTCACACGACGTGAACTGGTTGCCAAGGGACTCATGAAATTCACTGACCGAGCTGAAGGTTACAGAGCTTGGAAAGCTTCCTTCCAAAATGTCATTAGAGACTTGGGGCTACAACACAGGGAAGAGATAGACCTGTTAGTCAAATACCTGGGAGAAGAGTCAGTCAAACACGCAGTAAGGATCAGAGACATTAATATAAACCGCCCTGAGACTGGCCTCAAAGAGATCTGGAAAAGGCTGGATGAGTGTTACGGCTCAGCAGAAGTAATAGAAAGAGCCTTGTTCAAAAGAATCGATGACTTTCCTAAAATATCTAACAAAGGTCTCCAGAAACTTAGAGAGCTAAGCGACTTGCTAAAGGAAGTCCAAGTTGCCAAATACGAGGACGACCTACAGGGACTTGCATTTCTCGACACAGCCAGAGGTGTTAACCCTATAGTCCAGAAGTTGCCCTACAATGTACAGGAGAGGTGGCTCACACATGGTTCCACGTACAAATACAAACACAGCGTTCCATTCCCTCCCTTCTCCGTTTTTGTAGACTTCATACACCAACAAGCAAGAATTAGAAACGATCCCAGCTTTGACTTTGCCACACCATCACCACCTGCAAATCCACGCAGAACATCTGTGGAAGTACACAAGACTTATGTTTCTTCTCCAGGTTCTAATTACAGGTCTGCTGGCTGCTCCCAATCAGAGACAAAGGTGCAGGACCCTGACAAGCAGTGCCCACTTCATCAGAAGCCTCATCCTCTCCTGAAATGCAGAGCCTTCAGAGGAAAATCTATGCCAGATCGCAGAAGCTTCCTGAAAGAAAACGGTATCTGCCACAAGTGTTGCTCGTCCACAGCTCATCTCGCCAAGGATTGCAAGGTCAGTGTAAAATGCACAGAATGTGGCACCACAGATCATAACACCGCTCTACACCCTGGCCCAGCTCCATGGAGTACACAAAACACGCCAGCTGACAGTGAGCATGGCGGGGAGGAAAGGAACACTGATACAGCTACGCCAGAGATCACTTCACAATGCACCGAGGTCTGCAAAGGGACAATAGACAGTAGGTCCTGTTCAAAAATATACCTCGTCAAAGTATACCCGAAGGGCTATAGAGACCAAGCTGTAAGACTGTATGCTATCTTAGATGACCAAAGTAATCGATCCTTGGCTAGATCAACGTTCTTTGACCTATTCAACATCAAAGGGCCAAGCACTCCCTACTCCTTAAAGACGTGTGCAGGTACTGTGACAACAGCAGGCAGGAAAGCTACTGACTACCAGATCGAGTCTTTAGACGGACAATTCTGCCTACCGCTACCTACGATCATCGAATGTAACCAGATCCCAGACAACAGATCTGAAATCCCTACGCCAGATGTAGCAATCCATCACGCTCACTTAAAACAAATAGCACACCTCATACCGGAACTCGACCATCGGGCCCAGATAATTCTGCTGTTGGGGAGAGATATCCTACAGGTTCATAAAGTGAGACGTCATATCAATGGACTCCACAATGCTCCCTACGCCCAAAGGTTAGACCTAGGATGGGTCATAATTGGCAACGTATGCTTGGGACGCATGCACACCCCATCTTCTGTGACAAGCATGCTGACAAATACATTGGAGAAAGGACGTCCATCTCTGTTTCAACCTTGTAACAATGAGTTCCATGTCAGGGAACTGCCACACAGCATCCAACTACCTGATCATTTAATAGACTTTACTCACGACAGCAGTATAGTGTCGGGAAGCTATGAGGATCAGTTAGGGGGCACAGTCTTCCAGAGAACTAAGCAGGACAACCAAGTGGCAATGTCGGTAGAGGACAAGTTGTTCTTAGAGGTAATGGACAAGGGACTCATTAAAGATGAGACCAACAGCTGGGTCGCACCTCTTCCCTTCAAAACCCACAGACCACGTCTACCGAACAACAGAAATCAGGCATTACAACGTTTCTCCTCTCTCATTCGTAATCTGCAAAAGAAACCAGAGATGAAAGATCACTTTTTGTCCTTCATGTCAAAGATTTTTGAAAACCGTCACGCAGAACTAGCTCCCACTCTCAAAGACTCTGAAGAATGCTGGTTCCTACCCATGTTCGGAGTATACCACCCTAAGAAACCAGGCCAGATCAGAGTCGTGTTTGATTCCAGTGCTAAATTTAATGATGTCTCCCTGAATGACGTTCTGCTGACAGGACCAGACCTCAATAACAAACTACTGTGTGTACTTATGCGCTTCCGTAAGGATTCCATTGCCTTCATCGCTGACATCCAGCAAATGTTCCATTGTTTCCTTGTGAGAGAGAGAGAGACAGGAACTTCCTAAGATTCTTCTGGTACAGAGACAATGATCCTACTAAAGAAGTCACAGAGTATCGCATGAGAGTGCACATCTTTGGCAACAGTCCTTCACCTGCAGTCGCCATTTACGGACTCAAAAGGTCGGCTCAGGAAGGAGAAGCAGAATACGGAGCAGATGTCAGACAATTCATAGAAAAGGACTTTTATGTCGACGACTGTCTAAAAGCCATGCCTTCAAATGAGACTGCCATCAGTCTTCTCAGGAGAGCTCAGGACATGCTTGCCTGCTCGAACCTTAGGCTTCATAAAATAGCCTCAAACAGCCAAGAACTCATGGAAGCGTTCCCTTCTCAGGACCTATGTAATGGTCTCAGAGACCTGGACCTGGGGTCAGACCCCGCACCAAAGCAACGCAGCCTCGGGCTTCTCCGGAATCTACAATCAGACACTTTCACCTTTCAGGTCAGCCAGGAAGAAAGGCCTTTCACACGTAGAGGCGTCCTGTCTACCATCAACAGTCTGTACGACCCCTTAGGTTTCGCAGCTCCTGTTACTATACAAGGCAAGGCCCTACTAAGAGACTTAACTAGGGAAACATCTGACTGGGATGCACCTCTGCCACCTGATAAGAGGATCCAGTGGGAAGAGTGGAAGAACTCGTTAGCGGCACTCTCCAACTTGCATATGCCAAGACCATACACCCCTGTGCCATCTACTGAGATACAGAGCCAAAGACTGTACGTATTTGCAGATGCTTCTGTCAAAGCAATTGCCGCTGTTGCCTACCTCAAAACTGTAGACTCCAAATGTCAGTGCCACATTGGTTTCGTCATGGGAAAGGCAAAACTCGCACCACAACCAGAGCACACTATACCCAGGTTAGAGCTTTGTGCCGCAGTCTTAGCCGTTGAGTTAGCGGAGTTCATCGCATTCGAAATGGATATCGACCTGACACAAGCCATGTTCTACTCAGACAGCAAAGTAGTCCTGGGATATATCCACAACGAAACCAGGCGATTCTACATTTATGTCAATAACAGAGTGCTACGAATCAGGAGATCAGGTCACCCACAGCAGTGGCATTACATACCCACAGACCAGAATCCCGCAGATCATGCAACTAGAGCAGTTGATGCAAGTCGACTAGGAAGCACAACGTGGCTCTCTGGACCAAAACTATTGTACATTGAGGAATATTTTCCAGACACCTTCGAACTTGTAGGAGAGGACTCGGATGCTGAAATCCGCCCTCAGGTGTCTACACTACAAACAATGACCTCTGTTATCCAGCTTGGATCTTGCAGGTTCGACAGATTCTCAAGTTGGAAGTCACTTACTCGAGCCATTACCTGCCTGACACATATAGCTCGCTCATTCAGGACCACCAGAACTCATGACATGGAAATATGTAAAGGAGCAGCGAGGCTTACCCACGAAAGCCTAATCACCTTCATGGCTGAAGCTGCAGCTATAATCAATGCAAGACCCCTGGTTCCAGTTCCTAACGACCCTGAGGAGCTCTTATTATTGACTCCAGCTACTCTACTTACCCAGAAAACAGGACTGTCCAGTGCCCCTCCAGGAGGATTCGACGCTAAGGACCTCTACAAGCGCCAATGGAGACAGGTACAAAGTCTTGCAAATACTTTCTGGGACAGGTGGCGCAAACTATATTTGTCTACCCTGCAGCCACGTACGAAGTGGCAATCTACTAAACCTAATCTGAACATAGGTGACCTTGTTCTTGTGAAAGACTGTCAGATTCACCGGAACCAGTGGATACTTGGTCTAGTTACCGCAACGTTCCCGAGCAAGGACGGCAACGTCCGCAAAGTTGAGCTAAGGATGACCAAAGGGAATGAACCTAAGACATTTTCCAGACCGGTATCTGAACTGGTCCTATTGTTGCCTTCGGAAGAAAGGAGTAGTGACATCCGTTGATGCCAGACGGGGAGTGTTCTGTCTCCGCCATCTAATATTGTTACCCTGATTATTTGCTTGCATAATTGCAGTTTCCTCAGTATACAGTATTGATATATTCATGCCTTTATTCATCTGTGATGCTTTGGCTCCCTCTAGCGGTCAGAGTTATGTTGGCAGTTCAATCTTGTTTTTGTATTATCCATGTCTGATTCTCCTCCTCCTTTGCAATGCATTATGGTAGCTCAGCCTCCATTTCCCTCCATTTTTCCTTTCACTTTCTTCAGTTTGCCTTCAAGGAAAGACGCTTCACTTCATCCCCCTTGCGATTGCATTGCCGGTATGTCTTTATGCTTCCTATAGATATTCCTGCTCTATATTAGCTTAGTTTAACCAGTTGTACTCCCAGTTTAGTCACTAGCTTTCTAAATGTTATGCATAATGTATATCATGTGTATTATGTATCTGTTCTATGCCATGCACTGATTCTATGTATATCATTGTTCACAGTTTCACCGCATCAATATACCACTACGTTTAATTAAGCACAGACTCAACCACAGTCTCCTTATTGGACCCCGGTATAGCGGTTTAGCTGACTGTATAGCTACGTATGAGCCTGCCTCAGCTAGTGAGGACAGAACACAAGGGTTTTACCATTTGTGTGTGTTTCAGAGGTTGAGAGCTGTGAGAGGCCGAGAGAAGTGGTTAGTGATAGAAGCTGGGACACAGATGTGGAAGTGGGGCTGTTTATGGGGATGTTGACATCTCCCAGGATAATGGTTTGGAGTTCTGAGGACGTAAAGTGTGACAGACATGCAGAGAAATGGTCCAGGAAGATGGTGGGCGAACCTAAGGGCCGGTATATGACCACTACTCTGAGGGAGTTTCACTTGTTGCATTTAGCTGCTTGCGCTTTCAGTGGGTGATAGGTCTACCGATGGACATCCAAAATATATAATTCTTATCTGTCTAGCCCAAAGTGGTGCCGCGATATACAACTTTAATAGAATAAAGAAGCTCAGTGCTTTCACACCAGTTCCAACTAGTACCATATGGGAGGAGGGATGAGTACTTTTCACAGTCTGGTATTTGCAGGGTAGAACCATAAAACGTCAGTGATTCTAGTGAGGGTTTTGAGTTAAACACACACAAGCAGACAGAGAGAGAAGAGGGGGGTGTTGGAATGGCCCGCAGCATGTGTCTCTGCGCCGTGTACCTTCTAGAACTAATCTCACATTATGACATTCTTACATTATCGTGACATGCACACACTGGAGGACTGTACCTGGCCACCACATCCACAAACTACTGGACTGGATTTGGGCACCATATCCACAGACTGGAGGATTGTACCTGAGCACAACATCCACAGACTGCACCTGGCACCACATCCACAGACTGGAGGTCTGTACCTGGGCACCACATCCACAGACTGGAGTATTGTACCTGGGCACCACGTCCACAGATTGGAGGACTGTACCTGGGCATTACATCCACAGACTTTAGTACTTGATCTAGGCACCAGATCCATAGACTGGAGGATTGGACCTGGACACAACATCCACAGACTGGAGGACATTATGTTGGCACCCCATCCACAGACTGGAGGACTGGATCGGGCACCACATCCCCAGACTGGAGGACTGTACCTGGGCACCACATCCACAGACTGGAGTATTGTACCTGGGCACCACGTCCACAGATTGGAGGACTGTACCTGGGCATTACATCCACAGACTTTAGTACTTGATCTAGGCACCAGATCCATAGACTGGAGGATTGGACCTGGACACAACATCCACAGACTGGAGGACATTATGTTGGCACCCCATCCACAGACTGGAGGACTGGATCGGGCACCACATCCCCAGACTGGAGGACTGTACCTGGCCACCACCTCCACAGACTGGAGGACATTATGGAATGCCTGCCAGGGCAACGGGGTACTCGGTACCAGGTCCGGTCTTAAAGGGGATGTCAAAGGTAGCTGCGACCCGGTCCGTGGCCCTGGGCGCCCAATTAAAGGGAAAGGTCTTTAAGGGGATTTGTGAATAAAGTCTATTGTTCATGACGCCACCTGTGGTGTTCGGTCAGTGGGGACCAACGCCGCTTAAAGAGGTCCTCTGGGGTGGTGGCAGGGTGGCTAGATGGAGACACTTCCCACAGGTGAAGCTGGGTCCCCAGGGCTTCCCAAGTGTATGGCACCGATGATGTGATGGATGATATAGGAAAGAACGAGGATACAGGTTTGCAGTCTTTACATGGTTTACTGATGGTAGTAGTAGACCTCAAGTAATAACCAAAAAACAATACGTACAGGGTATAATTGCTAGGTATAACCAAAGGACTGAAAAACATCCTTTTAAAATGTAACTTTTAATAAATACTGAGCATAAATTACCCATATAAACGGGTTAGGAGACACCTTAATCTATCTTAACACAAAAAATGAAAGGATAGAGACTAGACGGTGGGGGGGAGGGGCGTGATCTTTCCCTTACTCGCCCTACCTCACAGCGGAGGTTGGCACCCTAATTTCGACATGGCGCCCCCACTCGTCGATGGCTCTCCCATATGACCCTACAGGATCTTAACAAAATGAAACTACCACCACACCACAACCTTATCTAAAGTGCAATAATGCTTATGAAGTGCCCCCAGACAGAGGGCCACGAGTTCTGAGGCTGTCACGGTGGCTGGACCCGGTCCGCGACCCTGCTAAGAGGTGTCCAATAAAGGTGGTACAGTCTGTCAGGGATTCGTGACGCCACTTGTGGTGTTCGGTCAGGGTGACCGACGCTGCTGTGGGGTCCTCTGGGGTGATGGAATTGCAGCTGGATGGTATACCTTCCCACAGGTGAAGTATGTCCCTAGGGCTTCCCAGTATGGTGGATGGTGATGGTGTGAGGTGCAGTCAATAACGAGGACACAGGGTTGCAGTCTCTTTACCGAAAACTTCAGGATCCTCAATCCAGAGCACGATTAACAGGGCTATCTGAGACCGGCCGATCCGAAGGCACATCCAGAGTTCCCTTTGCAGGTGGAGATCTTTGCCTACCACTAGCGCCTGTGTGTTGTAGTGCTACCCTGCTGAGCATTCGGAATACTCCTCACAACTTCTGTTCTCATTCGTTCGTTCTTTCTAGTTCTTTCTAATTCTCTCTCTTTAGTTCCAGATGTTTCTAGTTTCTCGTCCCCCAGTATGTTATGGCTAGGACGCACCCGTATGACGGGAAGGCTCGGAGCTTTTCCGGGACCCTAGAGACGCCCCTCTCCACGCGTTGCCCCCTATGTCTTCATGGGAAATTTAAGGTAGACAGCCAACCTATAATTAACTGTCTTGCGGAGTTCGAAGTAAGGCATAGAGTCAGTTACTCCCTCGGTGTTCCGGCCACCGGCTACGCGCCTCAGTAGGATGTTGCCTCGGTCTCACGGCACAACTCCTACTGGCTCTTTTTTGTGCTTGATCTCGTTTCTCACTGTTCCACAATATCCTTCGCTTCGTGTCTCTTTCTTAGGATACCGCCGCAAGGTAGTGCAGGCGCGGTTCCATAATGTTCTGCTCTGTTCGCTAGGCACCTGCCAGGTTCCCAAGCCTGACAGGGACCCCCTGTGTCTTCTCCCTGCAACACCCCCTGCCACGGGATGTTGCCTGAATCCAACCCAGTCAGCTTCTGACTAACTTCCTATCCGACCCCTAGTTTTACCAGTGTGAGGAGTGGCCCAACAAATAAAGCCTTTTTCTCCCCCTAGTGGCCGGAGTGTGAAGTGTAATGTGTGCTGGTGATACCTGGTCAGAAGAACTCCTTTAGTGCCATCAGACGTACCATCACTCCCCTTAGTGGCAGAGCGTCATACTGCAACGACCAGGTCTCTGGGGCGCTGCACTCCCCCCCGGTTAAATCCAGTACTCCTGGACTGGGAAGAAGAACAACAATACATATCAGCAATAGACATACAAAATTTTGAAATGTTTGAAACAAGTAAATAGAACAATGCTTCCCTTTATGGGAGGTGAGGACACTTCAATGTTACAAACAAAACAAGGTTAAATATTTTTAAATAACATTATGACTATAAATAACTCTTATCACCCAACCGGGTATTCTACTAAGTGCAAATTCTGAACCATAATTTAACTTTACCTTTAAGGGCGTATAAGCTGAACCCACTAAGGCCTACTATAAAGTACTATAAAATAACTCAACTTTTTCTTTTCTTTCTAGCTTCACCAATGCAGGACCGCCTAGTTCCTTGGCTGGGCCTACTGTCATTGTCTTTCCATCAGCAACCAACTATCGTTCTACAGTTCTCAGGAGGACTCTCTCTCTAACCCCTACGGGTTCACTTTCAATCTTTCCTGTCCTCAATCTCTAGTAGCATTATCAAACTTTTCTGAATCACAACATTATCAACATTTCAACTTTTCTTAAGGCAACATGTGAACATTCCCTTTAAGAGGGAACCAAGTCTCTATGAGGTAGTGCACATTCTCTCTGTCTGCAAGTCCGTTGAAAGCAAGACCTTCTGCGTCATGTCCTAAAAGCAGTATCTTCGCAAAGTCTTCTTTCGATGTAAAACCAGTAGAGGGCGCCTTTAAGAAGGTGCAAACTATGTACAAAACAGTTTTGGAATCATTCACTGTTCATGATCCGGCAGACTTTGGAAACAATGGTAACTTGTGCAAAGTAGAAAAAGAAATATAAAACAATAGGGATCCCGGGTAAACGAAGGTACCCCTTTAAGAGTTAACCCTGGACGGGTTTAAAGCAAAGACAGGAAACAGTTAACTATTTACATACTCGGTTCTTCGAGGTTTAGTGCTGTAACTCAGAGGGTAGCACCGGTCGGAGTAGCCCAGCTGGATACTGGCGGCTACCAGGTGCCACATAAAGGGCTCCCTCACTCCAGATGGGGGTCTGATGGCTTTGCATATCTCTTTTCTCATCCGATGCGGTATCAATGTCACTAATCAGTTTCTCCGGTATAGTCAAGTCGTTAGGGATCAGCGTTCGAATGTCAGTTTTGGTAGTAGGTACAGTAGTAGAAATGATGCACACAGTGGTAGTAGTGCTGGGACTCGTCAGTTCAGAGTTAATCTTAGTCAGGGCAGCAGGTGGCGCAGCGATGGGGCTTACCCACAGGTCTTCTGTCACTGGGGCAGGGTCGTTCTTCATACCTGCTTCAGATGCGGTCCCTCCGGTGCCGGCCTGCTCCGTCTCCGCTGGGATCTGGAACGCTGACTGCGGGACCTTGCGCTGCGGCGTTGTCATCTCTGTTTGCAGCATCTCGCTTTCCGGCAGGGCCTTGCTTTCTGGCTTCGGAGCGCTGAAACTTCTTTCTTGCTCCGGACCAGATGAGACTGCCGACAGATGTCTGGTGAGGCCCCCGATGACGGTCTCCTTCCACCCGGCCTCAGTGCTCAGCTGCGTCCGCCGGAGTTGATCGCTGAGCTCGTCCACTCCGGCCTGCAGGAAGTCGGGGCCAACAGGTGACGCCTGGCCGCGGTATCTCTCTGGGCAGCTGGGGGAGTCCTGTGCTCCGACCCCACGTTCCGATCTCGGGTGGCTTGTCATGGCATCTCCCACGTGGCTCACTTCCTCCTCCTCCTTGTCCTTTTCCCGCTCTCTCCTTCGTGGGCGGTTTCGTTTCTTGTTTCTCCGCCCTCCATTGAGGATCAGGAGGCGGATATCAGCTGCTGACGGACACGTCCTCAAGGTGCAGAAATATTTAGACTGGGCGGCCATTATCTTTCGCGCTCTTCAGCTTGCTCACGCACACTTCCACGCCCTTCTTCTTCTCCTGCGCTCCTTGTGGCGCAGCAGTTGCGGCAGTTTTGGCGGGAATCTTGCAGCAGATAGCAATACACAGTCCTTGCAATAAATCACAGTTCAAACACGTTTCAATCACAGTTCCAAGGCACACATGACCCAATTCTTCAGGCTTAAGTACATCCTGTTCGTGACGCCAAGGTGAAGCGCCCCCAGACACCGGGCCACAAGTTCTCGGTACCGGGCCTCTCTGGTTCGGTCCTGAGGCTGTCACGGTGGCTGGACCCGGTCCTCGACCCTGCTATGGGGTGTCCAATAAAGGTGGTACAGTCTGTCAGGGATTCGTGACGCCACCTGTGGTGTTCGGTCAGGGTGACCGACGCTACTGTGCGGTCCGCTGGGGTGATGGAATGGCAGCTGGATGGTATACCTTCCCACAGGTGAAGTATGTCCCCAGGGCTTCCCAGAGTGTAGATGGTGATGGTGTGAGGTGCAGTCAATAACGAGGACACAAGGTTGCAGTCTCTTTACCTCTTTACTGAAGACTTCAGGATCCTCAATCCAGAGCACGATTAACAGGGCTGTCTGAGACCGGCCGGTCTGATAGTTCCCTTTGCAGGTGGAAATCGTTGCCTACCACTAGCGCCTGTGTGTTGTAGTGCTACCCTGCTGAGCATTCTGAATAGTCCTCACAACTTCTGTTCTCGTTCGTTCATTCTTTCTAGTTCTTTCTAATTCTCTCTCTTTAGTTCCAGATGTTTCTAGTTTCTCGTCCCCCAGGTATGTTATGGCTAGGACGCACCCGTATGACGGGAAGGCTCGGAGCTCTTCCGGGACCCTAGAGACGCCCCTCTCCAAGCGTTGCCCCCTATGTCTTCGTAGGAAATTTAAGGTAGACAGCCAACCTATAATTAACTGTCCTGCGGAGTTCGAAGTAAGGCATAGAGTCAGTTACTCCCTCGGTGTTCCGGCCACCGGCTACGCGCCTCAGTAGGATGTTGCCTCGGTCTCACGGCACGACTCCTACTGGCTCTCCTTTGTGCTTGATCTTGTTTCTCACTGTTTCACAATATCCTTCGCTTCGTGTCTCTTTCTTAGGATACCGTCGCAAGGTAGTGCAGGCGCGATTCCGTAATGTTCTGCTCTGTTCGCTAGGCACCTGCCAGGTTCCCAAGCCTGACAGGGACCCCCCTGTGTCTTCTCCCTGCAACACCCCCTGCCACGGGATGTTGCCTGAATCCAACCCAGTCAGCTTCTGACTAACTTCCTATCCGACCCCTAGTTTTACCAGTGTGAGGAGTGGCCCAACAAATAAAGCCTTTTGCTCCCCCTAGTGGCCGGAGTGTGTAGTGTAATGTGTGCTGGTGATACCTGGTCAGAAGAACTCCTTTAGTGCCATCAGACGTACCATCACTCCCCTTAGTGGCAGAGCGTCATACTGCAACGACCAGGTCTCTGGGGCGCTGCACTCCCCCCCGGTTAAATCCAGTACTCCTGGACTGGGAAGAAGAACAACAATACATATCAGCAATAGACATACAAAATTTTGAAATGTTTGAAACAAGTAAATAGAACAAGGCTTCCCTTTATGGGAGGTGAGGACACTTGAACGTTACAAACAAAACAAGATTAAATATTTTTAAATAACATTATGACTATAAATAACTCTTATCACCCAGCCGGGTATTCTACTCAGTGCAAATTCTGAACCATAATTTAACTTTACCTTTAAGGGCGTATAAGCTGAACCCACTAAAGGCCTACTATAAAGTACTATAAAATAACTCAACTTTTTCTTTTCTTTCTAGCTTCACCAATGCAGGACCGCCTAGCTCCTTGGCTGGGCCTACTGTCATTGTCTTTCCATCAGCAACCAACTATCGTTCTACAGTTCTCAGGAGGACTCTCTCTCTAACCCCTACGGGTTCACTTTCAATCTTTCCTGTCCTCAATCTCTAGTAGCATTATCAAACTTTTCTGAATCACAACATTATCAACATTTCAACTTTTCTTAAGGCAACATGTGAACATTCCCTTTAAGAGGGAACCAAGTCTCTATGAGGTAGTGCACATTCTCTCTGTCTGCAAGTCCGTTGAAAGCAAGACCTTCTGCGTCATGTCCTAAAAGCAGTATCTTCGAAAAGTCTTCTTTCGATGTAAAACCAGTAGAGGGCGCCTTTAAGAAGGTGCAAACTATGTACAAAACAGTTTTGGAATCATTCACTGTTCATGATCCGGCAGTCTTTGGAAACAATGGTAACTTGTGCAAAGTAGAAAAAGAAATATAAAACAATAGGGATCCCGGGTAAACGAAGGTACCCCTTTAAGAGTTAACCCTGGACGGGTTTAAAGCAAAGACAGGAAACAGTTAACTATTTACATACTCGGTTCTTCGAGGTTTAGTGCTGTAACTCAGAGGGTAGCACCGGTCGGAGTAGCCCAGCTGGATACTGGCGGCTACCAGGTGCCACATAAAGGGCTCCCTCACTCCAGATGGGGGTCTTATTGCTTTGCATATCTCTTTTCTCATCCGATGCGGTATCAATGTCACTAATCGGTTTTTCAGGTACAATTTGGATTCGAATGTCAGTTTTGGTAGTAGGTACAGTAGTAGAAATGATGCACACAGTGGTAGTAGTGCTGGGACTCGTCAGTTCAGAGTTAGTCTTAGTCAGGGCAGCAGGTGGCGCCGCGATGGGGCTTACCCACAGGTCTTCTGTCACTGGGGCAGGGTCGTTCTTCATACCTGCTTCAGATGCAGTCTCTCCGGTGCCGGCCTGCTCCGTCTCCGCTGGGATCTGGAACGCTGACTGCGGGGCCTTGCGCTGCGGCGTTGTCATCTCTGTTTGCAGCATCTCGCTTTCCGGCAGGGCCTTGCTTTGTGGCTTCGGATCGCTGAAACTTCTTTCTTGCTCCGGACCAGACGAGGCTGCCGACAGATGTCTGGTGAGGCCCCCGATGACGGTCTCCTTCCACCCGGCCTCAGTGCTCAGCTGCGTCCGCCGGAGTTGATCGCTGAGCTTGTCCACTCCGGCCTGCAGGATGTCGGGGCCAACAGGTGACGCCTGGCCGCGGTATCTCTCTGGGTAGCTGGGGGAGTCCTCGACTCCGACCCCACGCTCCGATCTCGGGTGGCTTGTCATGGCGTCCTCCACGTGGCTCACTTCCTCCTCCTCCTTGTCCTTTTCCCGCTCTCTTTCGTGGGCGGTTTCGTTTCCTTTGTCTCCGCCCTCCACTTTTTTTTGCATACTACTCTGCCTGCACAGTGTATACATCTTTCTCCCAAATACCATACTGTGCATATTATTTGGGTATACTATAGGTGTCATGTATATTGTTGAGACTGGAAACAGGTCCATTATTGCTGTATATCGCAACTGTCTAAACTTACTCTGTCTCTAACATTAGACACCTTGTGCACCTTTCTCATATCAGATCAATAGAAGGGTAACTGTTATGAAAGGCAATTCAGTACTACAATGGACATAGCGGTCAGAGCACATACAGTGATCTGACAATAACCCAAAATCATAGAACGAGCTCTGAGACGTGGGAACTCTGCAGACCGCAATCCCTAATCCTCTCCAAACAACACTAGAGGCAGCCGTGGATTGCGCCTAACTCTGCCTATGCAACTCGGCACAGCCTGAGAAACTAACTAGCCTGAAGACAGAAAATAAGCCTACCTTGCCTCAGAGAAATACCCCAAAGGAAAAGGCAGCCCCCCACATATAATGACTGTGAGTTAAGATGAAAAGACAAACGTAGAGATGAAATAGATTCAGCAAAGTGAGGCCCGACTTTCTTAACAGATCGAGGATAGAAAAGGTAACTTTGCGGTCTACACAAAACCCTAAAGAAAACCACGCAAAGGGGGCAAAAAGACCCTCCGTACCGAACTAACGGCACGGAGGTACACCCTGTGCGTCCCAGAGCTTCCAGCAACAAATTAGACAAGCTGGACAGAAAAAATAGCAAACAAATAGCAAAGAAGAACTTAGCTATGCAGAGCAGCAGGCCACAGGAATGATCCAGGGAAAAGCAAGTCCAACACTGGAACATTGACAGGAAGCCAGGATCAAAGCATTAGGTGGAGTTAAGTAGAGAAGCACCTAACGACCTCACCAGATCACCTGAGGGAGGAAACTCAGAAGCCGCAGTACCACTTCCCTCCACCAACAGAAGCTCACAGAGAGAATCAGCCGAAGTACCACTTGTGACCACAGGAGGGAGCTCTGCCACAGAATTCACAACAGTACCCCCCCCTTGAGGAGGGGTCACCGAACCCTCACCAGAGCCCCCAGGCCGACCAGGATGAGCCATATGAAAGGCACGAACAAGATCGGGAGCATGGACATCAGAGGCAAAAACCCAGGAATTATCTTCCTGAGCATAACCCTTCCATTTAACCAGATACTGGAGTTTCCGTCTAGAAACACGAGAATCCAAAATCTTCTCCACAATATACTCCAATTCCCCCTCCACCAAAACCGGGGCAGGAGGATCAACAGATGGAACCATAGGTGCCACGTATCTCCGCAACAATGACCTATGGAATACGTTATGTATGGAAAAAGAATCTGGAAGGGTCAGACGAAAAGACACAGGATTAAGAACCTCAGAAATCCTATACGGACCAATGAAACGAGGTTTAAACTTAGGAGAGGAAACCTTCATAGGAATATGACGAGAAGATAACCAAACCAGATCCCCAACACGAAGTCGGGGACCCACACGGCGTCTGCGATTAGCGAAACATTGAGCCTTCTCCTGGGACAAGGTCAAATTGTCCACCACATGAGTCCAAATCTGCTGCAACCTGTCCACCACAGTATCCACACCAGGACAGTCCGAAGACTCAACCTGTCCTGAAGAGAAACGAGGATGGAACCCAGAATTGCAGAAAAATGGCGAAACCAAGGTAGCCGAGCTGGCCCGATTATTAAGGGCGAACTCAGCCAAAGGCAAAAAGGACACCCAGTCATCCTGATGGGCAGAAACAAAGCATCTCAGATATGTTTCCAAGGTCTGATTGGTTCGTTCGGTCTGGCCATTAGTCTGAGGATGGAAAGCCGAGGAAAAAGACAAGTCAATGCCCATCCTACCACAAAAGGCTCGCCAAAACCTCGAAACAAACTGGGAACCTCTGTCAGAAACGATATTCTCTGGAATGCCATGTAAACGAACCACATGCTGGAAGAACAATGGCACCAAATCAGAGGAGGAAGGATCAGTCCTAGGCCCCCTCCGCTTCTCGTTGTATACTGCCCCTATTGGACAAACAATCAGTAGATTTGGTTTCCAGTACCATCTCTATGCTGACGACACCCAATTATACACTTCTTCTCCTGATATCACACCGACCTTTTTAGAAAACACCAGTGATTGTCTTACCGCTGTCTCTAACATCATGTCCTCCCTCTATCTGAAACTAAACCTGTCAAAAACTGAACTCCTCGTGTTCTCTCCCTCTACTAACCTACCTTTGCCTGACATTGCCATCTCCGTGTGCGGTTCCACCATTACTCCAAAGCAACATGCCCGCTGCCTTGGGGTCATCCTTGATTCTGACCTTTCATTCACCCCCTACATCCGATCACTGGCTCGCTCTTCTTACCTGCATCTCAAAAACATTTCTAGAATTCGCCCTTTTCTTACTTTCGACTCTGCAAAAACTCTGACTGTTTCACTTATTCATTCTCGTCTGGACTATTGTAACTCTCTACTAATCGGCCTCCCTCTTGCAAAACTCTCCCCGCTCCAATCTGTCCTGAATGCTGCAGCCAGGATCATATTCCTCACCAACCGTTACACCGATGCCTCTACCCTGTGCCAGTCATTACACTGGTTACCCATCCACTCCAGAATCCAGTACAAAACTACTACCCTCATCCACAAAGCACTCCATGGCTCAGCACCACCCTACATCTCCTCCCTGGTATCAGTCTACCACCCTACCCGTGCCCTCCGCTCCGCTAATGACCTCAGGTTAGCATCCTCAATAATCAGAACCTCCCACTCCCGTCTCCAAGACTTTACACGTGCTGCGCCGATTCTTTGGAATGCACTACCTAGGTTAATACGGTTAATCCCCAATCCCCACAGTTTTAAGCGTACCCTAAAAACTCATTTGTTCAGACTGGCCTACCGCCTCAATGCATTAACCTAACGATCCCTGTGTGGCCTATTTATAATAAAAAAAAAAAAAAAAAAAAAGGTTCCTCGCATCATGTTCTCATACACTTTATGCAGTATTAGCCCTCTGTGTCTGTACTGCTACATACTGGTTCTTGCAGCTTTACATGAACACCTGAGCCTTACACTATAGCTGGTCTGTATAACTAAAGCAATTGTTACCATCCACCTCTCGTGTCTCCCCTTTTCCCCATAGTTTGTAAGCTTGCGAGCAGCAGGGCCCTCACTCCTCCTGGTATCTGTTTTGAACTGTATTTCTGTTATACTGTAATGTCTATTGTCTGTACAAGTCCCCTCTATAATTTGTAAAGCGCTGCGGAATATGTTGGCGCTATATAAATAAAAATAATAATTATTATTATTATTAATTTAGACAAGGGTACCAGATGGACCATCTTAGAAAAGCGATCACAGACCACCCAAATGACTGACATCTTTTGAGAAACGGGAAGATCAGAAATAAAATCCATAGAGATATGTGTACAAGGCCTCTTCGGGACCGGCAAGGGCAAAAGCAACCCACTGGCACGAGAACAGCAGGGCTTAGCCCGAGCACAAATCCCACAGGACTGCACAAAAACACGCACATCCCGCGACAGAGATGGCCACCAGAAGGATCTAGCCACCAACTCTCTGGTACCAAAGATTCCAGGATGACCAGCCAACACCGAACAATGAACCTCAGAGATAACTTTATTGGTCCACCTATCAGGGACAAACAGTCTCTCCGCTGGACAACGATCAGGTTTATTAGCCTGAAATTTTTGCAGCACCCGCCGCAAATCAGGGGAGATGGCAGACACAATTACTCCTTCCTTGAGGATACCCGCCGGCTCCGACAAACCCGGAGAGTCGGGCACAAAACTCCTAGACAGAGCATCCGCCTTCACATTTTTAGAGCCCGGAAGGTACGAAATCACAAAGTCAAAACGGGCAAAAAATAGCGACCAACGAGCTTGTCTAGGATTCAACCGCTTAGCAGACTCAAGATAAGTCAATTTCTTATGATCAGTCAATACCACCACGCGATGCTTAGCTCCTTCAAGCCAATGACGCCACTCCTCGAATGCCCACTTCATGGCCAGCAACTCTCGGTTGCCCACATCATAATTTCGCTCAGCAGGCGAAAACTTCCTGGAAAAAAAAGCGCATGGTTTCATCACTGAGCAATCAGAACCTCTCTGCGACAAAACAGCCCCTGCTCCAATCTCAGAAGCATCAACCTCGACCTGGAACGGAAGAGAAACATCTGGTTGACACAACACAGGGGCAGAAGAAAAACGACGCTTCAAGTCTTGAAAAGCTTCCACAGCAGCAGAAGACCAATTGACCAAATCAACACCCTTCTTGGTCAAATCGGTCAATGGTTTGGCAATACTAGAAAAATTGCAGATGAAGCGACGATAAAAATTAGCAAAGCCCAGGAACTTTTGCAGACTTTTCAGAGATGTCGGCTGAGTCCAATCATGGATGGCTTGGACCTTAACAGGATCCATCTCGATAGTAGAAGGGGAAAAGATGAACCCCAAAAATGAAACCTTCTGCACACCAAAGAGACACTTTGATCCCTTCACAAACAAACAATTAGCACGCAGGACCTGAAAAACTGTTCTGACCTGCTTCACATGAGACTCCCAATCATCCGAGAAGATCAAAATGTCATCCAAGTACACAATCAGGAATTTATCCAGGTACTCTCGGAAGATGTCATGCATAAAGGACTGAAACACTGATGGAGCATTGGCAAGTCCGAATGGCATCACTAGATACTCAAAATGGCCCTCGGGCGTATTAAATGCAGTTTTCCATTCATCTCCTCGCCTGATTCGCACCAGATTATACGCACCACGAAGATCTATCTTAGTGAACCAACTAGCCCCCTTAATCCGAGCAAACAAATCAGATAACAATGGCAAGGGGTACTGAAATTTAACCGTGATCTTATTTAGAAGGCGGTAATCTATACAAGGTCTCAGCGAACCATCCTTCTTGGCTACAAAGAAGAACCCTGCTCCTAATGGTGACAATGACGGGCGAATATGCCCCTTCTCCAGGGATTCCTTCACGTAACTCCGCATAGCGGCGTGCTCAGGCACGGATAAATTAAACAGTCGACCTTTTGGGAATTTACTACCAGGAATCAAATTGATAGCACAATCACAATCCCTATGCGGAGGTAGGGCATCGGACTTAGGCTCATCAAATACATCCCGGTAATCAGACAAGAACTCTGGAACCTCAGAAGGGGTGGATGACGAAATTGACAGAAATGGAACATCACCATGTACCCCGACAACCCCAGCTGGACACAGACATGGATTTCCAATCTAATACTGGATTATGGGCTTGTAGCCATGGCAACCCCAACACGACCACATCATGCAGATTATGCAACACCAGAAAGCGAATAACCTCCTGATGTGCAGGAGCCATGCACATGGTCAGCTGGGTCCAGTACTGAGGCTTATTCTTGGCCAAAGGCGTGGCATCAATTCCTCTCAATGGAATAGGACACTGCAAGGGCTCCAAGAAAAACCCACAACGCTTAGCATACTCTAAGTCCATCAAATTCAGGGCAGCGCCTGAATCCACAAATGCCATGACAGAATACGATGACAAAGAACAGATCAAGGTAACGGACAGAAGAAATTTTGACTGTACCGTACCAATGGTGGCAGACCTAGCGAACCGCTTAGTGCGCTTAGGACAATCAGAGATAGCATGAGTGGAATCACCACAGTAGAAACACAGCCCATTCAGACGTCTGTGTTCTTGCCGTTCAACTCTGGTCAAAGTCCTATCGCACTGCATAGGCTCAGGTTTAAGCTCAGGTAATACCGCCAAATGGTGCACAGATTTACGCTCACGCAAGCGTCGACCGATCCGAATGGCCAAAGACATAGACTCATTCAAACCAGCAGGCATAGGAAATCCCACCATGACATCCTTAAGGGCTTCAGAGAGACCCTTTCTGAACATAGCTGCCAGCGCAGATTCATTCCATTGAGTGAGCACGGACCACTTTCTAAATTTCTGACAATATACCTCTATCTCATCCTGACCCTGACAAAGAGCCAGCAAATTTTTCTCTGCCTGATCCACTGAATTAGGTTCATCGTACAGCAATCCGAGCGCCAGGAAAGACGCATCGATATTACTCAATGCAGGATCTCCTGACGCAAGAGAAAATGCCCAGTCCTGAGGGTCGCCACGCAAAAAAGAAATAATGATCAAAACCTGTTCAACTGGATCACCAGAGGAGCGAGGTTTCAAGGCCAGAAATAATTTACAATTATTTTTGAAACTCAGAAACTTAGTTCTATCTCCAAAAAACAAATCAGGAATAGGAATTCTTGGTTCTAACATAGATTTCTGATCAATAGTGTCTTGAATCTTTTGTACTCTTGCCGAGAGCTGATCCACAAATGAAGACAGACTTCTAATGTCCATCGCTACACCTGTGTCCTGAACCACCCAAATGTCTAGGGAAAAAAAGGCAAAACACAGTGCAAAGAAAAAAAAATGGTCTCAGAACTTCTCCTTTCCCTCTATTGAGAATCATTAGTACTTTTGGCTTCCTGTACTGTTATGAAAGGCAATTCAGTACCACAATGGACATAGCGGTCAGAGCACATACAGTGATCTGACAATAACCCAAAATCATAGAACGAGCTCTGAGACGTGGGAACTCTGCAGACCGCAATCCCTAATCCTCTCCAAACAACACTAGAGGCAGCCGTGGATTGCGCCTAACTCTACCTATGCAACTCGGCACAGCCTGAGAAACTAACTAGCCTGAAGATAGAAAATAAGCCTACCTTGCCTCAGAGAAATACCCCAAAGGAAAAGGCAGCCCCCCACATATAATGACTGTGAGTTAAGATGAAAAGACAAACGTAGAGATGAAATAGATTCAGCAAAGTGAGGCCCGACTTTCTTAACAGAGCGAGGATAGAAGAGGCAACTTTGCGGTCTACACAAAACCCTAAAGAAAACCACGCAAAGGGGGCAAAAAGACCCTCCGTACCGAACTAACGGCACGGAGGTACACCCTGTGCGTCCCAGAGCTTCCAGCAACAAATTAGACAAGCTGGACAGAAAAAATAGCAAACAAATAGCAAAGAAGAACTTAGCTATGCAGAGCAGCAGGCCACAGGAATGATCCAGGGAAAAGCAAGTCCAACACTGGAACATTGACAGGAAGCCAGGATCAAAGCATTAGGTGGAGTTAAGTAGAGAAGCACCTAACGACCTCACCAGATCACCTGAGGGAGGAAACTCAGAAGCCGCAGTACCACTTCCCTCCACCAACAGAAGCTCACAGAGAGAATCAGCCGAAGTACCACTTGTGACCACAGGAGGGAGCTCTGCCACAGAATTCACAACAGGTAACGGTTTACAAGACCCTTTCTTGTGGAAACTATTCCACATTAGATCTTTACAGCTCTTTTATTGCACCTTATAAGCATTATTGCACTTTAGATAAGGTTGTGGTGTGGTGGTAGTTTCATTTTGTTAAGATCCTGTAGGTTCATAAGGGAGAGCCGTCGACGAGTGGGGGCGCCATGTCAAGATTAGGGTGCCAACCTCCGCTGTGAGGTAGGGCGAGTAAGGGAAAGATCACGTCCCCCCCATCCCACCGTCTAGTCTCTATCCTTTCATTTTTTGTGTTAAGATAGATTAAGGTGTTATTGTCTCCTGACCCGTTTATATGGGTAATTTTTACTCAGTATTTATTAAAAGTTACATTTTAAAAGGGTTTTTTTCAGTCCTTTGGTTATACCTAGTAGTAGTCCTCATTCCAGGGTACCAAGTGCAGGGTAGCTGTGGTACGGCTGGCTTGGAGGCAATAGGAGATCCCTCTCCCAGGTGAGGTCCGTAAGCCTTTCCTACTTGCGCTGTTTAGTTGGTTAGGTCCCTGCCGCTTGAAGCTCAGTGCAAGTCCCCTCTCTCCTGTCCTAAGACAGATGTCTGTATGCTAGACAGTTCGAGCCTCTATCATGCCCCGGGCTCTAAAGTTACTGCTTCATCTCAGACTTGATGCAGGCAATTGACATACAGTCCTATACCCTCCGGTTCTGCTAACTTTCCTAGAGTCCCACTATAGCTTCGGGCTCCCGGTACCCGGTTCTGCGCTCTGGCTCACAGGGTGTCCTTCGGCTGTTCCCCTGCTGAGCCTCTTCCTGCTCTGTGCTTCTTCCTTGTAAGCTCCTCCAAAATTCCACTCTCCTTCTGCTTCTCACTCTTTCCAGGGGTAGCAGCTCCCTCGTGGCTGCCTGGACCCTACGTCTGCTCCAGACATCCTTCTTCTCACTCCTGGAGACCAACTGTCTCCCTCCACTGTCTCCCTCAGACTGACTGGCTCCTCCTCCAGACCAGGATACATAAAGTGTAAGGAGTCTCCCCTGAATCCGGGTCCTGAGCCTAGATTCAGATGTCTTGAATGCAAGTGCCTTACCTGATACAGAGAATCTCCCTTGCCTCCAAGCGTGATATCACCCTCCCCGAAAGAAAGGCAACATCACTGCACCAACCGGTTACCTGGGGTGTTGCAATTACATGGGCACCCCATCCACAGACTGGAGGACTTGACCTGGACACCACATCCACAGACTGGCGGACTTTACCTGGGCACCACATTCACAGACTGGAGGACTGGACCTGGGCACCACATCCACAGAGTGGAGGACTGGATCTGGGCACTAAGTCCATATTCTGGTGTATCGGACCTGGGCTCCTGTCCACAGATTTGAGAATTGTACCTAGGAACCACATTCACAGACTGGAAGACTGGACCTGTACCTGGGCACTACTTCCACATACTGCAGGACCATACCTGGGCACAAGTTTCATAAACTAGAGGACTATACCTGGGCACCACATCCACAGACTGGTGGACTGGACCGGGGCACCAGTTCTACAGACTGGAGAGCTGGACCCGGGCAACACATCCACAGACTCGAGGACTGGACCTGGATACCACATCCACAAACTGGAGGACTGGACCTCACATCCACAGACTGGAGGACTGGACCTGGACACCACATAGACAGAGTAGATGACTAGACCTGGTTACCACATACACAGATCGGAGGACTATACCTGGGCACGACATCCACTGACTGCAGGACTATACCTGGGCACCACGTCCACAGACTGGAGGACTTGGCCTTTGCACCACTTCTCAGACTGGAGGACTGCACCTGGGCACCACCTCCAAAGACTGGAGGACTGGACCTGGGCACCATATCCACAGGCTGGAGGATTCTGCTTTCCTCTCTCTCTGTTTGCCTCTTTCTCTCTTTTCCGTCTTTGTCTCTCTTTCAGTTTCTTTATCTTTCTACCTTTTTCTATGTCTCTTTCCATCTTTCTTTGTTTCTCTCTTTTTTATCTGTCTGTATCACTGTTTTTCTTTCTCTTCATCTGTCTCTCAACTGTTTCTCTCTGCCTCGCTCTCTCTCTCTCTAATTCTCTTTTTCTCCTCTCTCGTTCTCTCCCTCTCTCTGGTTCTCCCTCTTTCTCTCATTCTCTCTCTGTTTCTCTCATTCTCTCTCTAACGTTTTCCTCTCTCTCTGTCTTTCTCTCCTTCTCAACTCTTTCTGTCATTCTCCTCTCTCCGTCTCCTTCTTTCTCTTTTTCTCACAATGCTCTCTCTCTTTCATTCTCTCTCTTTCCCTCATTCTCTTTTCTCTGTTTCGTTCTCTCTTTCTATTGTTCTCCTTTCTCTGTCTCGCGCTCTCCGTTTCTCTCGTTCTCTCTCATTCTCTCGCTTTCTCTCATTCTCTCTGTCTCGTTCTCTCTTTCTCTTGTTCTCTCTCTTTCTCTCGTTCACTCTCGTTCTCCTCTCTGTCTTGCTCTCTCTCTTTCTCTCATTCGCTTTTTCTCTCATTCTCTCTCTGTCTCATTCTCCCTCTTTCTCTCATTCTTCTCTTTCTCTCGTTATCTCTTTCTCTTGTTATCTCTCTTTCTCCTCTCTGTCTTGCTCTCTCTCTTTCTCTCATTCGCTTTTTCTCTCATTCTCTCTCTGTCTCATTCTCCCTCTTTCTCTCATTCTTCTCTTTCTCTCGTTATCTCTTTCTCTCGTTATCTCTCTTTCTCCTCTCTCTGTCTCGTTCTCTCTCTTTCTCTTGTTCTCTCTCTCTTTCTCTCTGTCACGATAATGTAAATATGCCATGTATACTCTTAGAAGGTACCATGGCTTTACAGACAAACTCTGTGGGCTTTCTGAACCTCCTCTCTTCCCCCAGCTGCCTGTGGGTGAATACACTTCTTCTCTGCCTGCCAGCTCTGTGTAATTCTAAACAATTCCCCCCTCCCGCATGCAGCTGTGAAACTGAAAGTAAAGAGTAGCAATGCGGCACCCCAGGGTCCTGGTCATCACAGTTGGGTCGCTTTCCCCCAAAGGAGAGTGATGCTACTTTTGGAGGCAAGAAAGGATAACTGCATCCAGGTATCACAAACATGCAACACATTTAATACTCCAGGCCACCAGGGGGAGCTTCTGCTCCTATTTATTAGGTCACTCCCCATATATATATAACCGGTAGTCTGTAGGAAAAGTTAGTTAGTTGCTGGCTGAGCTCAGCTCAGTTAGTTCCAGACCGGGGTCTGATGAGGATGGTAGGTTAAAGGAGCTGTGCATACCCTCAGAGCTACAGCTCCCAGAGACTTTGAAAGGCAGAACTGTATTGCAGCGAGAGTGAAGGAAGTTAAAGCAAAGGAGAGGATACCAGAAGGGGACCAGCCCCACTCAGGCTGCCTCCTCCTTCTGAGGCGCAGAATCTCGGTAGCCAGAACACTGAGGGAGTAAGGACCTCTACGCCTTATTTCAGAGACCGGAAGGACAGCTAATTGCAGGTTACCTGTCCGCACCTACACGCAGGAGGCATGGTGACACCTACAGAGCCGGGTTATCTAAGAGACCCTATAAACAGGCTCAAGTCACCAGTCATATGGGTTTTGTCCTATCCTATACGGGGGACAGAGAGCACAAAACATCGCGAGACCCTTATGTGAAGCCATAGGCAGTAAGGGAATACACCACCGCAGCGCAAGGGAAGGCTTCTGATTTCCACCTGGACAAGGGGACTTTGGACTTGCCTCCAAACCGGCCGGACTCTGCCTGCCCTGTGATCTGGTGCCCTGGACTGTGGATGCTGAAGTCTTCAGTAAAGGTAAAGAGACTGCAACCTTGTGTCCTTGTTCTTCACTGCGCCTCTCACCATTCCACCATCTACACACCAGGAAGCCCTGGGGACATACTTCACCTGTGGGAAAGTACACCATCTAGCTGCCATAACATCACCCCAGTGGACCCCTTAAAGCAGCGTCGGTCACCCTGACCGAACACCACAGGTGGCGTCACGAACATAAACTCTATCCCTTTAAAGACCTTACCCTTTTACATGGGCGCCCTGGGCCACGGACCTGGTCGCAGCCACCGTGACATCCCCCTGTGAACCACAGGGCCTGGTACCGAGTAACCCCCTAGCCCGTCGGGCAACTCAGCAACACATGGCAATCCCTTTGTTTAGCTACAGTGGTCCTTTAAGACTAAATATATCAACACAGGATATTCACAGAAATAGGCAGTTCATATTTCTGGAAACCACAGGGACAGGGCTCCAAACTAGTGGGTTTTGGGAGCTCAGTGCCTAGTAGAAATTGAGAAACGCATTACTGCTTAACCGAGGCTCATAGCCAAGCTGTGTTTGGATTTAAATGAACGTCCACTTCGTGCTGAGAAAAAGTGTAATTGTGCTGTTCTTCTACGAGGCTCATATGCCGTGATATGTTTAATAGATGGTTTTCCAGTGATGTCACGACCAGGGGTATAAGACAGGGAGACCGCATTTAGCACTAGTCTTTGTCCAGGGAGCAAGCTGAGAGACGCTCTGTGATGCATTTTGACCTCATGGTCTGCCAGTAAATGAAACTGTAAGTGTATTTCCATCTCTAATCCCATTATATTTTGTAATTGTCTGTACATACATACATAGTAACATAGTAACATAGTTAGTAAGGCCGAAAAAAGACATTTGTCCATCCAGTTCAGCCTATATTCCATCATAATAAATACCCAGATCTACGTCCTTCTACAGAACCTAATAATTGTATGATACAATATTGTTCTGCTCCAGGAAGACATCCAGGCCTCTCTTGAACCCCTCGACTGAGTTCGCCATCACCACCTCCTCAGGCAAGCAATTCCAGATTCTCACTGCCCTAACAGTAAAGAATCCTCTTCTATGTTGGTGGAAAAACCTTCTCTCCTCCAGACGCAAAGAATGCCCCCTTGTGCCCGTCACCTTCCTTGGTATAAACAGATCCTCAGCGAGATATTTGTATTGTCCCCTTATATACTTATACATGGTTATTAGATCGCCCCTCAGTCGTCTTTTTTCTAGACTAAATAATCCTAATTTCGCTAATCTATCTGGGTATTGTAGTTCTCCCATCCCCTTTATTAATTTTGTTGCCCTCCTTTGTACTCTCTCTAGTTCCATTATATCCTTCCTGAGCACCGGTGCCCAAAACTGGACACAGTACTCCATGTGCGGTCTAACTAACATAATCGTCTCATTTTATAATATCTGTTATATACTTTTGTAAACACTGCCTAATCTTTTCTTTAGAGACCCTAAAGTCTGACCTAAGCCATTGCTACTGATTGGGTTGGCTCCTGACCCGTTATTAACCCCTTACCGGCATCGGACGTACTATACCGTCCGATGCCGGCTCCCCTGCTTTGATGCAGGGCTCCGCGGTGAGCCCGCACCAAAGCCGGGACATGTCAGCTGTTTTGAACAGCTGACATGTGCCCGTAATAGGCGCGGGCAGAATCGCGATCTGCCCGCACCTATTAACTAGTTAAATGCCGCTGTCAAACGCAGACAGCGGCATTTAACTACCGCTTCCGGCCGGGCGGCCGGAAATGACGTCATCGCCGACCCCCGTCACATGTCCGGGGGTCGGCGATGCTTCTCCATTGTAGCCATAGAGGTCCTTGAGACCTCTATGGTTACTGATTGCCCATCGCTGTGAGCGCCACCCTGTGGTCGGCGCTCACAGCACACGTGCAATTCTGCTACATAGCAGCGATCAGCAGATCGCTGCTATGTAGCAGAGCCGATCGTGCTATGCCTGCTTCTAGCCTCTCATGGAGGCTATTGAAGCATGGCAAAAGTTTAAAAAAAAAGTTTAAAAAAATGTGAAAAAAATAAAAAAAACATAAAAGTTTAAATCACCCCCCTTTCGCCCCAATCAAAATAAATCAATAAAAAAAATATCAAATCTACGCATATTTGGTATCGCCGCGCTCAGAATCGCCCGATCTATCAACTAAAAAAAGTATTAACCTGATCGCTAAAAAGCGTAGCGGGAAAAAAATTCGAAACGCCAGAATTACGTTTTTTTGGTCGCCGCGACATTGCATTAAAATGCAATAACGGGCGATCAAAAGAACGTATCTGCACCGAAATGCTATCATTAAAAACGTCATCTCGGCACGCAAAAAATAAGCCCTCAACCGACCCCAGATCACGAAAAATGGAGACGCTACGAGTATCGGAAAATGGCGCAATTTTTTTTTTTTTTTTTTAGCAAAGTTTGGAATTTTTTTTCACCACTTAGATAAAAAATAACCTAGTCATGTTAGGTGTCTATGAACTCGTAATGACCTGGAGAATCATAATGGCAGCTCAGTTTTAGCATTTAGTGAACCTAGCAAAAAAGCCAAACAAAAAACCAATGTGGGATTGCACTTTTTTTGCAATTTCACCGCACTTGGAATTTTTTTCCCGTTTTCTAGTACACGACATGCTAAAACCAATGATGTCGTTCAAAAGTACAACTCGTCCCGCAAAATATAAGCCCTCACATGGCCAAATTGACGGTAAAATAAAAAAGTTATGGCTCTGGGAAGGAGGGGAGCGAAAAACGAACACGGAAAAACGAAAAATCCCCCGGTCATGAAGGGGTTAAATAAGAAATAGGAGCTGGTGGCAGCGGAAGTGTACTGAGCTTTTGGGGAAGCTGGCAGCGACGGATGGCGTTGATAATTATTTTTCCCGCCTGAGTGGGAGCAGTCATATCACCCTCGCTGCCATGTGCCCATTAGCCAGTACAAAGTAATGCAGCCTTTCTGGCGACTAATTATCCTAGGCGCAGTTCCCTGTCTGACCTGAGGGTAAGGGGGGGCGCCAGAGAGCTGCAAGTTCCAAACCGGAAGTGGGATATAAATAAATACCCTTCAGAAAGAACCAGAGGCAATCAAACAACCCCGATTCATGATATATTGGTGGCAGCGGTGGGATGAAAAAATATCCCCCTGTGATTCATGATACTCTCGTTCTCTCTCTCTCTCTTGTTCTCTCTCTTTCTGTCGTTCTTCTTTCTCTAGCTCGTTCTCTCTCTCTCTCTCTCTTGTTATCTCTTTCTCTTATTCTCATCTCTGTCTCGTTGTCTTTCTCTCGCTCTCTCATTCTCTGGTTCTCTCTTTTTCTCCTTCTCCCTTTCTCTCGTTCTCCTCTATCTGTCTCGTTCTCTCTCTATCTCTTTCACTCTCTCGTTCTCCTCCTGTCTCATTCTCTCTCTGGTTCTCTCGCTTTCTCTTGTTCTCTCTTTTTCTCTTGTTCTCTCTTTTTCGTTCTCTTTCTTTCTCTCGCTCTCTTTATTTCTCTCGCTCTCTTTATTTCTCTCGCTCTCTCTCTTACTCTCGTTCTCTCTATCTCATTCTCTCTCTGGTTCTTTTTCTCTCCCTTTCTCTTGTTCTCCTCCTCTCGGTCTCCTTCTCTCTGTCTCCTCTCTCTCTTGTTCTCTCTCCCTTTCGTTCTCTCTCTTTCTCTGATTCTCTATCTTTCGTTCTCTCTCTTGTTCTCTCTCTTTCTCTTGTTCTCTCGCTCTTGTTATCTCTGTTTCTCTCATTCTCTCTCTCTGGTTCTCCTCCTCTCTGTCTCGTTCTCTCTCTCATTCTCTCTTTTTCCTCTGGTTCTCTCTCTTTCTCTTCCTCTCTCTTTGTCTTTCTTTCTCTCTCTCTTTCTCTTCCTCTCTCTCGTTCTCTCTCTTTCTTTCTCTCTCTCTCTTTCTCTCTCTTTCTCTTTCTCTCTCTTCTCTTCCTCTCTGGTTCTCTCGCTTTCTCTCGTTCTCTCTTTTTCTCTCGTTCTCTCTTTTTCTCTCTTTTTCGTTCTCTTTCTTTCTCTCGCTCTCTCTCTCTTACTCTCATTCTCTCTCTGGTTCTTTTTCTCTCCCTTTCTCTTGTTCTCCTTCTCTCTGTCTCCTCTCTCTCTTGTTATCTCTCTTTTTATTATTATTCTCCTCTCTCTCTTTCTCTTGTTCTCTCTCCCTTTCGTTCTTTCTCTTTCACTCATTCTCTATCTTTCGTTCTTTCTCTCTCTTTCTCTTGCTCTTGTTATCTCTGTTTCTCTCATGCTCTCTCTCTGGTTCTCCTCCTCTCTGTCTCATTCTCTCTTTTTCTTCCTCTCTCTCGTTCTCTTTCTTTCTCTTCCTCTCTGTCGTTCTCTCTCTTTCTTGGTCAGTTTCGAGCATCTGCGTATTTGCCCTATAAAAGGTCCAGATGATGGCACAATATCTGTGGTGCGCTCTGGACCGGAGGTGGGAGTCGTGGATCTGACCCTGAAGAAATTAAAAATATAAAGAGAAAAATACAATCGTATCCAAAAAAAAAAAAAAAGGTAAATTATCCAAAGGAGCAGAAATGTGCGAGTAATAATGCGATCCACGGAAAATGACAACGTGCAGAGGAAACATGTGTGTGCCTGGAGCGCCACCTGCAGAACAATAAAGAGTACTGCAGACACAAGAAACAGACACCTCAATATTTATTCCAGTGCCAGCATGTACCAGCACCCCTCCCTGTACTGCTATATACTGTACACTTCGCAGTGCAAAAGTCATAGGCAGGGGGGGAAATGCTGCAGAGGAAGAAGCTCCAGGAATAGAAAAGCTAAGAGTTTATTACTAAAGAGTAACTGAAGTAAAAGGTAAAATTCAGTATCTGGTGACCGCCCATCACCTCCATCATCAGTATCTGGTGACCGCCCATCACCTCCATCATCAGTATCTGGTGACCGCCCGTCACCTCCATCATCAGTATCTGGTGACCGCCCGTCTCCTCCATCCTCAGTGTCTGGTGACCGCCCGTCACCTCCATCATCAGTATCTGGTGACCGCCCATCACCTCCATCATCAGTATCTGGTGACCGCCCGTCACCTCCATCATCAGTATCTGGTGACCGCCCGTCACCTCCATCATCAGTATCTGGTGACCTCCCATCACCTCCATCATCAGTATCTGGTGATCGCCCGTCTCCTCCATCATCAGTATCTGGTGATCGCCCGTCACCTCCATCATCAGTATCTGGTGATCGCCCGTCTCCATCATCAGTATCTGGTGACCGCCCATCACCCCCATCATCAGTATCTGGTGACCGCCCGTCTCCTCCATCATCAGTATCTGGTGACCGCCCGTCGCCTCCATCATCAGTATCTGGTGACCGCCCGTCACCTCCATCATCAGTATCTGGTGACCGCCCATCACCTCCATCATCAGTATCTGGTGACCGCCCATCACCTCCATCATCAGTATCTGGTGACCGCCCGTCTCCTCCATCATCAGTATCTGGTGACCGCCCATCACCTCCATCATCAGTATCTGGTGACCGCCCGTCTCCTCCATCATCAGTATCTGGTGACCGCCCATCACCTCCATCATCAGTATCTGGTGACCGCCCGTCACCTCCATCATCAGTATCTGGTGACCGCCCATCACCTCCATCATCAGTATCTGGTGACCGCCCATCACCTCCATCATCAGTATCTGGTGACTGCCCGTCTCCTCCATCATCAGTATCTGGTGACCGCCCATCACCTCCATCATCAGTATCTGGTGACCGCCCGTCACCTCCATCATCAGTATCTGGTGACCGCCCGTCTCCTCCATCATCAGTATCTGGTGACCGCCCATCACCTCCATCATCAGTATCTGGTGACCGCCCGTCACCTCCATCATCAGTATCTGGTGACCGCCCATCACCTCCATCATCAGTATCTGGTGACCGCCCGTCACCTCCATCATCAGTATCTGGTGACCGCCCATCACCTCCATCATCAGTATCTGGTGACCGCCCGTCTCCATCATCAGTATCTGGTGACCGCCCGTCTCCTCCATCATCAGTATCTGGTGACCTCCCATCACCTCCATCATCAGTATCTGGTGACCGCCCGTCTCCTCCATCATCAGTATCTGGTGACCGCCCATCACCTCCATCATCAGTATCTGGTGACCGCCCATCACCCCCATCATCAGTATCTGGTGACCGCCCGTCTCCTCCATCATCAGTATCTGGTGACCGCCCGTCGCCTCCATCATCAGTATCTGGTGACCGCCCATCACCCCCATCATCAGTATCTGGTGACCGCCCATCACCCCCATCATCAGTATCTGGTGACCGCCCATCACCCCCATCATCAGTATCTGGTGACCGCCCGTCACCTCCATCATCAGTATCTGGTGACCGCCCGTCTCCTCCGTCATCAGTATCTGGTGACCGCCCGTCTCCTCCATCATCAGTATCTGGTGATCGCCCGTCACCTCCATCATCAGTATCTGGTGATCGCCCGTCTCCTCCATCATCAGTATCTGGTGATCGCCCGTCACCTCCATCATCAGTATCTGGTGACCGCCCGTCACCTCCATCATCAGTATCTGGTGATCGCCCGTCTCCTCCATCATCAGTATCTGGTGATCGCCCGTCACCTCCATCATCAGTATCTGGTGATCGCCCGTCTCCTCCATCATCAGTATCTGGTGATCGCCCGTCACCTCCATCATCAGTATCTGGTGATCGCCCGTCACCTCCATCATCAGTATCTGGTGATCGCCCGTCTCCATCATCAGTATCTGGTGACCGCCAGTCACCTCCATCATCAGTATCTGGTGACCGCCCATCACCCCCATCATCAGTATCTGGTGACCGCCCGTCTCCTCCATCATCAGTATCTGGTGACCGCCCATCACCTCCATCATCAGTATCTGGTGACCGCCCGTCACCTCCATCATCAGTATCTGGTGACCGCCCATCACCTCCATCATCAGTATCTGGTGATCGCCTGTCTCCTCCATCATCAGTATCTGGTGACCGCCCGTCTCCTCCATCATCAGTATCTGGTGACCGCCCGTCTCCTCCATCATCAGTATCTGGTGACCGCCCATCACCCCCATCATCAGTATCTGGTGACCGCCCGTCTCCTCCATCATCAGTATCTGGTGACCGCCCATCACCTCCATCATCAGTATCTGGTGACCGCCCGTCACCTCCATCATCAGTATCTGGTGACCGCCCATCACCTCCATCATCAGTATCTGGTGATCGCCTGTCTCCTCCATCATCAGTATCTGGTGACCGCCCATCACCCCCATCATCAGTATCTGGTGACCGCCCATCACCCCCATCATCAGTATCTGGTGACCGCCCGTCTCCTCCATCATCAGTATCTGGTGACCGCCCGTCTCCTCCATCATCAGTATCTGGTGACCGCCCGTCTCCTCCATCATCAGTATCTGGTGACCACCCATCACCTCCATCATCAGTATCTGGTGACCGCCCGTCACCTCCATCATCAGTATCTGGTGACCGCCCGTCACCTCCATCATCAGTATCTGGTGACCGCCCGTCTCCTCCATCATCAGTATCTGGTGACCGCCCGTCTCCTCCATCATCAGTATCTGGTGACCGCCCGTCACCTCCATCATCAGTATCTGGTGATCGCCCGTCTCCATCATCAGTATCTGGTGACCGCCCATCACCCCCATCATCAGTATCTGGTGATCGCCCGTCTCCTCCATCATCAGTATCTGGTGATCGCCCGTCTCCATCATCAGTATCTGGTGACCGCCCATCACCCCCATCATCAGTATCTGGTGACCGCCCGTCTCCTCCATCATCAGTATCTGGTGATCGCCCATCACCCCCATCATCAGTATCTGGTGACCGCCCATCACCCCCATCATCAGTATCTGGTGACCGCCCGTCTCCTCCATCATCAGTATCTGGTGACCGCCCATCACCTCCATCATCAGTATCTGGTGACCGCCCGTCACCTCCATCATCAGTATCTGGTGACCGCCCATCACCCCCATCATCAGTATCTGGTGACCGCCCATCACCCCCATCATCAGTATCTGGTGACCGCCCGTCTCCTCCATCATCAGTATCTGGTGACCGCCCGTCTCCTCCATCATCAGTATCTGGTGACCGCCCGTCCCCTCCATCATCAGTATCTGGTGACCGCCCATCACCCCCATCATCAGTATCTGGTGACCGCCCATCACCCCCATCATCAGTATCTGGTGACCGCCCATCACCCCCATCATCAGTATCTGGTGACCGCCCATCACCCCCATCATCAGTATCTGGTGACCGCCCGTCACCTCCATCATCAGTATCTGGTGATCGCCCGTCACCTCCATCATCAGTATCTGGTGATCGCCCGTCTCCATCATCAGTATCTGGTGACCGCCCGTCACCTCCATCATCAGTATCTGGTGACCTCCGTCTCCTCCATCATCAGTATCTGGTGACCGCCCGTCACCTCCATCATCAGTATCTGGTGCTAGCCCGTCACCTCCATCATCAGTATCTGGTGACCTCCGTCTCCTCCATCATCAGTATCTGGTGACCGCCCGTCACCTCCATCATCAGTATCTGGTGACCGCCCGCCACCTCCATCATCAGTATCTGGTGACCTCCGTCACCTCCATCATCAGTATCTGGTGACCGCCCGTCACCTCCATCATCAGTATCTGGTGACCTCCGTCACCTCCATCATCAGTATCTGGTGACCTCCGTCTCCTCCATCATCAGTATCTGGTGACCGCCCGTCTCCTCCATCATCAGTATCTGGTGACCGCCCGTCCCCTCCATCATCAGTATCTGGTGACCGCCCATCACCCCCATCATCAGTATCTGGTGACCGCCCGTCTCCTCCATCATCAGTATCTGGTGACCGCTCGTCACCTCCATCATCATAGTAACATAGTAACATAGTAACATAGTTAGTAAGGTCGAAAAAAGACATTTGTCCATCCAGTTCAGCCTATATTCCATCATAATAAATCCCCAGATCTACGTCCTTCTACAGAACCTAATAATTGTATGATACAATATTGTTCTGCTCCAGGAAGACATCCAGGCCTCTCTTGAACCCCTCGACTGAGTTCGCCATCACCACCTCCTCAGGCAAGCAATTCCAGATTCTCGCTGCCCTAACAGTAAAGAATCCTCTTCTATGTTGGTGGAAAAACCTTCTCTCCTCCAGACGCAAAGAATGCCCCCTTGTGCCCGTCACCTTCCTTGGTATAAACAGATCCTCAGCGAGATATTTGTATTGTCCCCTTATATACTTATACATGGTTATTAGATCGCCCCTCAGTCGTCTTTTTTCTAGACTAAATAATCCTAATTTCGCTAATCTATCTGGGTATTGTAGTTCTCCCATCCCCTTTATTAATTTTGTTGCCCTCCTTTGTACTCTCTCTAGTTCCATTATATCCTTCCTGAGCACCGGTGCCCAAAACTGGACACAGTACTCCATGTGCGGTCTAACTAGGGATTTGTACAGAGGCAGTATAATGCTCTCATCATGTGTATCCAGACCTCTTTTAATGCACCCCATGATCCTGTTTGCCTTGGCAGCTGCTGCCTGGCACTGGCTGCTCCAGGTAAGTTTATCATTAACTAGGATCCCCAAGTCCTTCTCCCTGTCAGATTTACCCAGTGGTTTCCCGTTCAGTGTGTAATGGTGATATTGATTCCCTCTTCCCATGTGTATAACCTTACATTTATCATTGTTAAACCTCATCTGCCACCTTTCAGCCCAAGTTTCCAACTTATCCAGATCCATCTGTAGCAGAATACTATCTTCTCTTGTATTAACTGCTTTACATAGTTTTGTATCATCTGCAAATATCGATATTTTACTGTGTAAACCTTCTACCAGATCATTAATGAATATGTTGAAGAGAACAGGTCCCAATACTGACCCCTGCGGTCCCCACTGGTCACAGCGACCCAGTTAGAGACTATACCATTTATAACCACCCTCTGCTTTCTATCACTAAGCCAGTTACTAACCCATTTACACACATTTTCCCCCAGACCAAGCATTCTCATTTTGTGTACCAACCTCTTGTGCGGCACGGTATCAAACGCTTTGGAAAAATCGAGATATACCACGTCCAATGACTCACCGTGGTCCAGCCTATAGCTTACCTCTTCATAAAAACTGATTAGATTGGTTTGACAGGAGCGATTTCTCATAAACCCATGCTGATATGGAGTTAAACAGTTATTCTCATTGAGATAATCCAGAATAACATCCCTCAGAAACCCTTCAAATATTTTACCAACAATAGAGGTTAGACTTACTGGCCTATAATTTCCAGGTTCACTTTTAGAGCCCTTTTTGAATATTGGCACCACATTTGCTATGCGCCAATCCTGCGGAACAGATCCTGTCGCTATAGAGTCACTAAAAATAAGAAATAATGGTTTATCTATTACATTACTTAGTTCTCTTAGTACTCGTGGGTGTATGCCATCCGGACCCGGAGATTTATCTATTTTAATCTTATTTAGCCGGTTTCGCACCTCTTCTTGGGTTAGATTGGTGACCCATAATATAGGGTTTTCATTGTTTCTTGGGATTTCACCTAGCATTTCATTTTCCACCGTGAATACCGTGGAGAAGAAGGTGTTTAATATGTTAGCTTTTTCCTCGTCATCTACAACCATTCTTTCCTCACTATTTTGTAAGGGGCCTACATTTTCAGTTTTTATTCTTTTACTATTGATATAGTTGAAGAACAGTTTGGGATTAGTTTTACTCTCCTTAGCAATGTGCTTCTCTGTTTCCTTTTTGGCAGCTTTAATTAGTTTTTTAGATAAAGTATTTTTCTCCCTATAGTTTTTTAGAGCTTCAATGGTGCCATCCTGCTTTAGTAGTGCAAATGCTTTCTTTTTACTGTTAATTGCCTGTCTTACTTCTTTGTTTAGCCACATTGGGTTTTTCCTATTTCTAGTCCTTTTATTCCCACAAGGTATAAACCGCTTACACTGCCTATTTAGGATGTTCTTAAACATTTCCCATTTATTATCTGTATTCTCATTTCTGAGGATATTGTCCCAGTCTACCAGATTAAGGGCATCTCTAAGCTGGTCAAACTTTGCCTTCCTAAAGTTCAATGTTTTTGTGACTCCCTGACAAGTCCCCCTAGTGAAAGACAGGTGAAACTGCACAATATTGTGGTCGCTATTTCCTAGATGCCCGACCACCTGCAGATTTGTTATTCTGTCAGGTCTATTAGATAGTATTAGGTCTAAAAGTGCTGCTCCTCTGGTTGGATTCTGCACCAATTGTGAAAGATAATTTTTCTTGGTTATTAGCAGAAACCTGTTGCCTTTATGGGTTTCACAGGTTTCTGTTTCCCAGTTAATATCCGGGTAGTTAAAGTCCCCCATAACCAGGACCTCATTATGGGTTGCAGCTTCATCTATCTGCTTTAGAAGTAGACTTTCCATGCTTTCTGTTATATTTGGGGGTTTGTAACAGACCCCAATGAGAATTTTGTTACCATTTTTCCCTCTATGAATTTCGACCCATATGGACTCGACATCTTCATTTCCTTCGCTAATATCCTCCCTTAAAGTGGACTTTAGACAAGACTTTACATAGAGACAAACCCCTCCTCCTCTCCGATTTTTACGATCCTTTCTAAACAGACTGTAACCCTGTAAGTTAACTGCCCAGTCATAGCTTTCATCTAACCATGTCTCGGTTATTCCCACTATGTCAAAGTTACCTGTAGATATTTCTGCTTCTAGTTCTTCCATCTTGTTTGTCAGGCTTCTGGCGTTTGCGAGCATGCAGTTTAGAGGATTTTGTTTTGTTCCAATCTCCTCGCTGTGGATTGTTTTAGAAATGTTCTTACCTCCCTTCTGAGTATGTTTTCCTGGGTCGTCTTTGTTCGAGTCTAATGTTTTTCTTCCCGTCCCCTCTTCTTCTAGTTTAACGCCCTCCTGATGAGTGTAGCGAGTCTTCTGGCGAATGTGTGTTTCCCAGGTTTGTTGAGGTGTAGTCCATCTCTGGCGAGGAGTCCATCATACCAGTAATTCACACCGTGGTCCAGGAATCCAAATCCTTGTTGTCTGCACCATCGTCTTAGCCAGTTGTTTGCATCAAGGATCCTGTTCCATCTCCTGGTGCCATGCCCGTCTACTGGAAGGATAGAAGAAAAAACTACCTGTGCATCCAGTTCCTTTACTTTCTTCCCCAACTCTTCAAAGTCTTTGCAGATTGTCGGTAGGTCCTTCCTTGCCGTGTCATTGGTGCCAACATGTATCAGAAGAAATGGGTGGACGTCCTTGGAGCTGAAGAGCTTTGGTATCCTATCGGTCACATCCTTGATCATCGCACCTGGAAGGCAGCATACTTCTCTTGCAGTTATGTCCGGTCTGCAGATGGCTGCTTCGGTGCCTCTCAGTAGTGAGTCTCCCACCACCACCACTCTTCGTTGCTTCTTGGCTGTACTTTTTGCTGTCACTTGTTGCTGTGTGCCCTTTTCTTTTTTGCTTGCTGGTATTGCTTCATCCTTAGGTGTGCCATCTTCATCCTCTACAAAGATTTGATATCGGTTCTTCAGTTGTGTGGTTGGTGATTTCTCCATGGTCTTCTTGCTTCTTTTGGTCACATGCTTCCACTCATCTGCTTTTGGAGGTTCTCTGACACTTTTTGCACCTTCTGTGACCAGTAGAGATGCTTCTGTTCTGTCTAGAAAGTCTTCATTCTCTTTGATGAGTTTCAAAGTTGCTATTCTTTCTTCCAGACCCCGCACCTTTTCTTCTAAAAGGGCCACTAGTCTACACTTCTGACAGGTGAAATTGGATTCTTCTTCTGGTCGATCTGTGAACATGTAGCACATGCTGCAGCTCACCATGTAGGTTGTCACATCTGCCATGTTGCTCCTAGATCCTGCTGACTTGTTGTGTGTTTTCCTTCTTGTGTAATCTACTCAGCCAAGCTCTCTTGCAATAATGTCCTACAGGCAAAAATTTGCGCGCCGTAAGGCACGCGGTTTGGTGATGCTTTCCAAGCAGCTGGTCCCGGCTGTACCCAACGATCTTCTAGCTTAGGGAGACTCCTTGCTTTTCCCAGAAGGCACCTGGAATATGCAAATTAGCCTCCTCTAGCTTGAATCCCTGGTTTCCTAGCTTGAATCCCTGGTATCTGGTATCAGTATCAGTATCTGGTGACCGCCCGTCTCCTCCATCATCAGTATCTGGTGAGTGCCCGTCACCCCCATCATCACTATCTGGTGACCGTCCGTCTCCTCCATCATCAGTATCTGGTGACCGCCCGTCTCCTCCATCATCAGTATCTGGTGACCACCCATCTCCTCCATCATCAGTATCTGGTGACCGCCCGTCACCTCCATCATCAGTATCTGGTGACCGCCCATCACCTCCATCATCAGTATCTGGTGATCGCCCGTCTCCTCCATCATCAGTTTCTGGTGATCGCCCGTCACCTCCATCATCAGAATCTGGTGACCGCCCATCACCTCCATCATCAGTATCTGGTGACCGCCCGTCTCCTCCATCATCAGTATCTGGTGACCGCCCGTCCCCTCCATCATCAGTATCTGGTGACCGCCCGTCTCCTCCATCATCAGTATCTGGTGACCGCCCGTCTCCTCCATCATCAGTATCTGGTGACCGCCCGTCACCTCCATCATCAGTATCTGGTGACCACCCGTCACCTCCATCATCAGTATCTGGTGACCTCCCGTCTCCTCCATCATCAGTATCTGGTGACCGCCCGTCCCCTCCATCATCAGTATCTGGTGACCTCCCGTCCCCTCCATCATCAGTATCTGGTGACCGCCCGTCACCTCCATCATCAGTATCTGGTGACCGCCCGTCTCCTCCATCATCAGTATCTGGTGACCGCCCATCTCCTCCATCATCAGTATCTGGTGACCGCTCGTCTCCTCCATCATCAGTATCTGGTGACCGCCCGTCTCCCCCATCATCAGTATCTGGTGACCGCCCGTCTCCTCCATCATCAGTATCTGGTGACCGCCCGTCTCCTCCATCATCAGTATCTGGTGACCGCCCATCACCCCCATCATCAGTATCTGGTGACCGCCCGTGACCTCCATCATCAGTATCTGGTGACCGCCCGTCTCCTCCATCATCCTTATCTACTGACCGCCCATCTCCTCCATCATCAGTATCTGGTGACCGCCCGTCACCTCCATCATCAGTATCTGGTGACTGCCCATCACCTCCATCCTCAGTATCTGGTGACCGCCCGTCACCTCCATCATCAGTATCTGGTAACCGCCCGTCTCCTCCATCATCAGTATCTGGTGATCGCCCGTCTCCTCCATCATCAGTATCTGGTGACCGCCCGTCTCCTCCATCATCAGTATCTGGTGACCGCCCGTCTCCTCCATCATCAGTATCTGGTAACCGCCCGTCTCCTCCATCATCAGTATCTGGTGACTGCCCGTCTCCTCCATCATCAGTATCTGGTGACCGCCCGTCACCTCCATCATCAGTATCTGCTGACCGCCCGTCTCCTCCATCATCAGTATCTGGTAACGGCCCGTCTCCTCCATCATCAGTATCTGGTAACCGCTCGTCTCCTCCATTATCAGTATCTGGTGACCGCCCGTCTCCTCCATCATCAGTATCTGGTGACCATCCATCACCTCCATCATCAGTATCTGGTGACTGCCCGTCGCCTCCATCATCAGTATCTGGTGACCGCCCGTCTCCTCCATCATCAGTATCTGGTGACTGCCCGTCACCTCCATCATCAGTATCTGGTGACTGCCCGTCGCCTCCATCATCAGTATCTGGTGACCGCCCGTATCCTCCATCATCAGTATCTGGTAACCGCTCGTCTCCTCCATTATCAGTATCTGGTGACCGCCCGTCTCCTCCATCATCAGTATCTGGTGACCATCCATCACCTCGATCATCAGTATCTGGTGACTGCCCGTCGCCTCCATCATCAGTATCTGGTGACCGCCCGTCTCCTCCATCATCAGTATCTGATGACCATCCATCACCTCCATCATCAGTATCTGGTGACTGCCCGTCACCTCCATCATCAGTATCTGGTAACTGCCCGTCACCTCCATCATCAGTATCTGGTGACCGCCCGTCTCCTCCATCATCAGTATCTGGTGACCATCCATCACCTCCATCATCAGTATCTGGTGACTGCCCGTCTCCTCCATCATCAGTATCTGGTGACCATCGTCCCCTCCATCATCAGTATCTGGTGACCTCCTGTCACCTCCATCATCAGTATCTGGTGACTGCCCGTCTCCTCCATCATCAGTATCTGGTGACTGCCCGTCTCCTCCATCATCAGTATCTGGTAACTGCCCGTCACCTCCATCATCAGTATCTGGTGACCTCCCGTCTCCTCCATCATCAGTATCTGGTGACCGCCCGTCTCCTCCATCATCAGTATCTGGTGACCGCCCGTCTCCTCCATCATCAGTATCTGGTGACCGCCCGTCCCCTCCATCATCAGTATCTGGTGACCTCCTGTCACCTCCATCATCAGTATCTGGTGACTGCCCGTCTCCTCCATCATCAGTATCTGGTGACTGCCCGTCTCCTCCATTATCAGTATCTGGTGACCGCCCGTCTCCTCCATCATCAGTATCTGGTGACCGCCCGTCTCCTCCATCATCAGTATCTGGTGACCGTCCGTCACCTCCATCATCAGTATCTGGTGACTGCCAGTCCCCTCCATCATCAGTATCTGGTGACTGCCCGTCTCCTCCATCATCAGTATCTGGTGACCGTCCGTCACCTCCATCATCAGTATCTGGTGACTGCCAGTCCCCTCCATCATCAGTATCTGGTGACCGCCCGTCTCCTCCATCATCAGTATCTGGTGACCGTCCGTCACCTCCATCATCAGTATCTGGTGACTGCCAGTCCCCTCCATCATCAGTATCTGGTGACCGCCCGTCTCCTCCATCATCAGTATCTGGTGACCGTCCGTCACCTCCATCATCAGTATCTGGTGACCGCCCGTCTCCTCCATCATCAGTATCTGGTGACCGTCCGTCACCTCCATCATCAGTATCTGGTGACCGCCCGTCTCCTCCATCATCAGTATCTGGTGACTGCCCGTCGCCTCCATCATCAGTATCTGGTGACCGCCCGTCTCCTCCATCATCAGTATCTGGTGACTGCCCGTCGCCTCCATCATCAGTATCTGGTGACCGCCCGTCTCCTCCATCATCAGTATCTGGTGACCGCCTGTCTCCTCCATCATCAGTATCTGGTGACTGCCCGTCTCCTCCATCATCAGTATCTGGTGACTGCCTGTCTCCTCCATCATCAGTATCTGGTGACTGCCCGTCTCCTCCATCATCAGTATCTGGTGACCGCCTGTCTCCTCCATCATCAGTATCTGGTGACTGCCCGTCTCCTCCATCATCAGTATCTGGTGACTGCCAGTCGCCTCCATCATCAGTATCTGGTGACTGCCCGTCTCCTCCATCATCAGTATCTGGTGACTGCCCGTCGCCTCCATCATCAGTATCTGGTGACCGCCCGTCTCCTCCATCATCAGTATCTGGTGACCTCCGTCTCCTCCATCATCAGTATCTGGTGACCGCCCGTCTCCTCCATCATCAGTATCTGGTGACTGCCCGTCGCCTCCATCATCAGTATCTGGTGACCGCCCGTCTCCTCCATCATCAGTATCTGGTGACCTCTGTCGCCTCCATCATCAGTATCTGGTGACCGCCCGTCTCCTCCATCATCAGTATCTGGTGACCGCCCGTCTCCTCCATCATCAGTATCTGGTGACTGCCCGTCTCCTCCATCATCAGTATCTGGTGACCGCCCGTCTCCTCCATCATCAGTATCTGGTGACTGCCAGTCGCCTCCATAATCAATATCTGGTGTAGTGCAGCGGTGTCCACGCTGTGCAGTGATGAGGCAGTGACCCATGAAAGTTATTATTATTTATTGTTATAGCGCCATTTATTCCATGGCGCTTTACATGTGAGGAGGGGTATACATAAGAAAAACAAGTACAATAATCTTAATACAAGTCACGACTGGTACAGGAGGAGAGAGGACCCTGTCCGCGAAGGCTCACAATCTACAAGGGATGGGTGAGGATACAGGAGGAGAGGGGACCCTGCCCGCGAGGGCTCACGATCTACAAGGGATGGGTGAGGATACAGGAGGAGAGAGGACCCTGCCCGCGAAGGCTCACAATCTACAAGGGATGGGTGAGGATACAGGAGGAGAGCGGACCCTGCCTGCGAGGGCTCACAATCTACAAGGGATGGGGGAGGATACAGGAGGAGAGAGGACCCTGCCTGCGAGGGCTCACAGTCTACAAGGGATGGGGGAGGATACAGGAGGAGAGGACCCTGCCTGCGAGGGCTCACAATCTACAAGGGATGGGGGAGGATACAGTAGGAGAGAGGACCCTGCCTGCGAGGGCTCACAATCTACAAGGGATGGGGGAGGATACAGGAGGAGAGAGGACCCTGCCTGCGAGGGCTCACAGTCTACAAGGGATGGGTGAGGATACAGTAGGAGAGAGGACCCTGCCTGCGAGGGCTCACAATCTACAAGGGATGGGGGAGGATACAGGAGGAGAGAGGACCCTGCCTGCGAGGGCTCACAATCTACAAGGGATGGGGGAGGATACAGGAGGAGAGAGGACCCTGCCTGCGAGGGCTCACAGTCTACAAGGGATGGGTGAGGATACAGTAGGAGAGAGGACCCTGCCCGCGAGGGCTCACAATCTACAAGGGATGGGTGAGGATACAGGAGGAGAGGACCCTGCCTGCGAGGGCTCACAATCTACAAGGGATGGGTGAGAATACAGGAGGAGAGAGGACCCTGCCCGCGAGGGCTCACAATCTACAAGGGATGGGTGAGGATACAGGAGGAGAGGACCCTGCCCGCGAAGGCTCACAATCTACAAGGGATGGGTGAGGATACAGGAGGAGAGCGGACCCTGCCTGCGAGGGCTCACAATCTACAAGGGATGGGTGAGGATACAGGAGGAGAGGACCCTGCCTGCGAGGGCTCACAATCTACAAGGGATGGGTGAGAATACAGGAGGAGAGAGGACCCTGCCCGCGAGGGCTCACAATCTACAAGGGATGGGTGAGGATACAGGAGGAGAGGACCCTGCCCGCGAAGGCTCACAATCTACAAGGGATGGGTGAGGATACAGGAGGAGAGAGGATCCTGCCCGCGAGGGCTCACAATCTACAAGGGATGGGTGAGGATACAGGAGGAGAGAGGACCCTGCCCGCGAAGGCTCACAATCTACAAGGGATGGGTGAGGATACAGGAGGAGAGAGGACGCTGCCCGCGAGGGCTCACAGTCTACAAGGGATGGGGGAGGATACAGGAGGAGAGAGGACCCTGCCCGCGAGGGCTCTCAGTCTACAAGGGATGGGGGAGGATACAGGAGGAGAGAGGACCCTGCCCGGGAGGGCTCACAATCTACAAGGGATGGGTGAGGATACAGGAGGAGAGAGGACCCTGCCCGCGAGGGCTCACAATCTACAAGGGATGGGTGAGGATACAGGAGGAGAGGACCCTGCCCGCGAAGGCTCACAATCTACAAGGGATGGGTGAGGATACAGGAGGAGAGAGGACCCTGCCTGCGAGGGCTCACAATCTACAAGGGATGGGTGAGGATACAGGAGGAGAGAGGACCCTGCCCGGGAGGGCTCACAATCTACAAGGGATGGGTGAGGATACAGGAGGAGAGAGGACCCTGCCCGCGAGGGCTCACAATCTACAAGGGATGGGTGAGGATACAGGAGGAGAGGACCCTGCCCGCGAAGGCTCACAATCTACAAGGGATGGGTGAGGATACAGGAGGAGAGAGGATCCTGACCGCGAGGGCTCACAATCTACAAGGGATGGGTGAGGATACAGGAGGAGAGAGGACCCTGCCCGCGAGGGCTCACAATCTACAAGGGATGGGTGAGGATACAGGAGGAGAGCGGACCCTGCCTGCGAGGGCTCACAATCTACAAGGGATGGGTGAGGATACAGGAGGAGAGGACCCTGCCTGCGAGGGCTCACAATCTACAAGGGATGGGTGAGAATACAGGAGGAGAGAGGACCCTGCCGGTGAGGGCTCACAATCTACAAGGGATGGGTGAGGATACAGGAGGAGAGGACCCTGCCCGCGAAGGCTCACAATCTACAAGGGATGGGTGAGGATACAGGAGGAGAGAGGATCCTGCCCGCGAGGGCTCACAATCTACAAGGGATGGGTGAGGATACAGGAGGAGAGAGGACCCTGCCCGCGAGGGCTCACAATCTACAAGGGATGGTGAGGATACAGGAGGAGAGCGGACCCTGCCCGCGAAGGCTCACAATCTACAAGGAATGGGTGAGGATACAGGAGGAGAGAGGACGCTGCCCGCGAGGGCTCACAGTCTACAAGGGATGGGGGAGGATACAGGAGGAGAGAGGACCCTGCCCGCGAGGGCTCACAATCTACAAGGGATGGCTGAGGATACAGGAGGAGAGAGGACCCTGCCCGCGAGGGCTCACAATCTACAAGGGATGGGTGAGGATACAGGAGGAGAGAGGACCCTGCCCGCGAGGGCTCACAGTCTACAAGGGATGGGGGAGGATACAGGAGGAGAGAGGACCCTGCCCGCGAGGGCTCACAATCTACAAGGGATGGGTGAGGATACAGGAGGAGAGAGGACCCTGCCCGCGAGGGCTCACAATCTATAAGGGATGGGTGAGGATACAGGAGGAGAGAGGACCCTGCCCGCGAGGGCTCACAATCTACAAGGGATGGGTGAGGATACAGGAGGAGAGAGGACCCTGCCCGCGAGGGCTCACAATCTACAAGGGATGGGTGAGGATACAGTAGGTGAGGATAGAGCTGGTCATGCAGCGGTTTGGTCGATCGGTGGTAACTGCAGGTTGTAGGCCTGCCGGAAAAGTTAAGTCTTCAGGTTCTTTTTGAAGGTTTCGATGGTAGGTGAGAGTCTGATATGTTGGGGTAGAGGGTTCCAGAGTAGGGGGGATGCGCGAGAGAAATCTTGTATGCGATTGTGGGAAGATGAGATTAGAGGGGAGTAGAGAAGAAGATCTTGTGAGGATTAGAGGTTGCGCGCTGGTAGGTACCGGGTTCAAAGTAATCGTAGGTTTAGTGTCCAAAAACTCACTGTGACGGATTGTACAGGGGAAGGGGTGTGTCGACTTCACTCACCTCTGGGGAAGGGAGAGAATGACCCAGCAGGGATCGGCTCTCTGGTGCCACCACTTACCGCAGGTCACTATAGTCGCTAGAGAAGCTTCCCTTATAGGTACGAGTTATTGAGAAACTCCCAGTGGGGGTATATATCACCAGGCCAGGCTGGGGATATATACGTAAACCTCCCAGCTGTTACTGTCAGAGTTCCTCACTATGGTATGCTGCCATCAGTTCCTCGTTAGATATAAGCCCCGTCTGACAACAGGCTTATATTGGGTCAGAAACCAACCTCGGGGTATCGTATAATAACCAACTGAGCGTGCGGACGTGGGGATTCGTGAATCGAGATAAAAGAGCAGCCCAAGATCAATTCTATATTTAATCGCCGGAAGGCGCACTAGAAAGATACAGGTATATATGTACAGGACCAATATACAAGTATACAGTCAGAAGTGTAGTATAAGGGTACAGATAGATTACAATTACTGTGGGATGTAGCATGTAACCACAGGCAGGCGCTGAAGGATCACAGGTCCTAATCTTTGTTACGTAATTATCTGGCCACATCAGCTAATGGGCCACCTGCCAGTAGAAAATGTAAGTCCAAAATGAGGAGCTGCCTATTATCCCCTAGGCTGCTCCCTCCAACACGCTGCACCAACCCCTGGGTTGTACAGCCTCTCTCCTCCCATATCTAAGAGCATGGCTTTCCAACCAGAACCATGGATGCCCATAACTTTACGCCCGACGCTATAAATGGGATCGCGGTATCGCCACTGGGTTCTGCTGGATTTTATCTGTGCAGGGAGACCAAATACGGCTACTGTATTTAATTCCTGGTAGCTATGCTTTATAACTCAATAATGCAGTGTTCTAGTGATGGCTGCAAGGTATGGGCTTGTGGGTAATGGAATGCAGATTCAGATTAAGTGCTTGGCTAGGTTCAGAGGTATTGCATTCTTTTATTATAGGTAATTTTCCAGATTTGATGTCTCAGAGGCTTGGGCTGCTATACCTGTAATCTGTGGTGCCAATATGTCTGCATATCAGCTTGAGTCCAACAAAGGAAGCCAGTTGGCTGGTAACTGCACAAGAGTTCACACCCCTGTTATAATTGCTGGACTGGGGCTGGGGGGCACAGGGTCTATGCCTTTTCGCCTCCCTGGAGAGAGTTTCAAAGGCCTATTTGCTTAAGCTAATTAAAAAAGCCATTTGTCTGTTCTGTCCATGGAAGTGCCTTCCCTGGATAATGAGGTCCCATTGCTTGAGGTGTATTTGACTTCCCTTTTGGCCTGGGGGGAATGCCAAAGATGGGGGCTGGGATTGGAGCAAGTATTTTTGGTCCAATCTGTATCTGATAGGGAACTCCATCAGATATCAAAATTATATCAATTAGATATCATTTTCCCATATCTCACACTCACAAACAAAAGAAACGGTATCCTCCGGACCGCAGCCGGGAAACAAAACAGACCATAAATGTGTCTGGTTGCCGAGGGTGACTGCACCACCGTATTACTCTGCGGGGTGGCAGGAGTTCGCTCCGCTGGGCTCTGTGTTCCCTCACATAGACAGAGCTTTTGCAGAGCTGTCTGCTCTACACCATGCAAACTCCACACTGACATACCCAACCCTCTGCTGCAAGAGTTTTTACAATAACCTGTGACTGTAGGCCACTTGCAAGACCCGGCCTGGAGGAAATGGACGGACCCCACTTCCTACCTGCAGTCCATTTAAAAAAGACAAGCAGATACAGTACCTGCTTTTTCTGAACAATGCCCAGGCCAAATAGCTTGACCAGGTCCATGCTTACTTTTATTTTTCCCCGTGACTCACAGGCATCCTACTGTGACCACAAGGCACTCCAGCAGGTCTATTTGGACTCCGTCTGCATCCTAGGGGATATATATTGACCCTCGCATATGAAACTGGTCACTGCCTCACATACCACCCCCTTTTTTCAAACTTGTGGGGTTGAACATTTGTCACCATACAGGGGGCCCGTGGTGGGGCATCCGCATTTCCCTGTGATTTCCCCGCCCGATGTTCCACTAAGAAACTAAAGTTTGGTAGGGACAGGTGTCATCTGGTGACTCCTGCATTCCTCTCTTTTGCGTTTCTCATCCAGACGAGGGGTGCATGGTCCGTTACCAAACGAAACTGACGCCTGAGCTAATAGTAGCATAGGGACTCCAAGGCCCACTTTATCGCCAAGAACTCCTTCTCCACTATTCTATCATTTTTCTCTGCCGAGGTCAGTTTCCTGCTCAAGTAGGTGACTGGATGCTCATCCCCATTCATCGGGGCTGATGAGGACCAGCTGTCCACACAATGCCGACTTCAGGGACTGGAAAGCTTCCTCCACTTGAGGATTCCATCGGACCATCATCATCTTCTTACCGTTTAACAGGTCCATTAAGGGTGCTGATTTCCCAGCACAATTGGGCATAAACCGGCGGTAGTACCCAAAGATGCCAAGGAATCACCTCATCTGTTTGGTACTTAAGGGCTTGGCCAGTTTTGAATGGCCTCAATCTTGTTTACTTGGGGCTTGATAATCCTGCGGTCGATCACATAACCTATGTACCGGGCTTCCGTGAGTCCTATCACGCATTTCTTTGGGTTTGCTGATAACCCCACAATTCTGAGAGACTCCAGCACTTCTTGTACCTGGGACAGGTGGGTATCCCAGTTGATACTAAAGATGACTATGTCATCCAAATACACGGATGCGTATTTCTGATGAGGCTCCAACACAATGTCCATCAGCCTCTGGAATGTGGTTGGAGCCCCATGTAACACAAAAGGCAAGACAACAAACTGGTAGAGACCCTCTGGTGTGATAAAAGCAGTCTTCTCTTTTGCCCTCACTGTTAACGGGACCTGCAAGTAACTTTTGGTGAGACCGAGCATGGTGAAGTACTGGGCTTCCCCCAGTCTCTCAATTAGCTCATCCACCCATGGCATTGGATAGAGGTCAAACTTAGATGTCTCATATAATTTCCTGAAACCATTACAAAAGCGTAGCGTACCGTCTGGCTTTGGGATCAGCACAATGAGGCTGGCCCACTCACTCCGGGACTCCTCAATGACCCCCAACTGAAGTGAAGCATTTGCTTCACTTCAGCCGCAATGGCTTGCCTTCGGGCTTCTGGCACTGGTTTCAATCGTACCCCTACCTGGGGCTTGGTGAAGATGTCATGCTGTATCAAAGAGGTCCACCCCGACAGTTCTGAGAATACGTCCGTATTCCACTGCACCAGAGCCCGGGCCTCCCACAGCTGCTGTTTGGTGAGGTCAACATTTATTTTAACCTCAACCCCTGCTGGGTCCTTGGCTGTTGCCAGGGGGATCCCAGTTGGCACAACCAGAGTCGCCTCCATGACCAAATATTCCCGGTTCTTCCAGGCTTTTAGCAGGTTGACGTGGTATAGTTGCTCGGGTTTCCTTTTTCTGGGTTAGTACACTCCATAATTCACCACTCCTACCTTCCCCCTTATCTCATATGTCCCTTGCCACTTGGCCCTGAGCTTACTCTCTGGGGTGAGCACTAGTACCAACACCCGGTCCCCTTCTTTAAAGGTCCTGACAGTAGCTCTCTTATTGTACATGTAGCTCTGCGCGGCCTGGGCATCCATTATATGCTCTTTTACTATGGGCCGTACTGCCGCAATTCGGTCCTTCATGCTCACCACGTGCTTGATTACGCTCCGATGTGGAGTTGGCCCTGTTCTCATGGCTCCTTAGCTACATCCAGCAGTCCTCTTGGATGCCTGCCATACAATAGCTCAAATGTAGAGAACCCCGTGGACGCCTGCGGTACCTCGCGGATAGCTAACATTAGATAGGGCATTAACGTGTCCCAATCCCTACCGTCATTGGCGACCACCTTTTTTTAGCATGGACTTAAGGATCTTATTAAATATTTCCACCAACCTGTCGGTTTGTGGGTGATACACTGATGTGCGTAGCTGTTTAATCTGGAGTAGCTTACATAGTTCCCTGGTCACCTTGGACATAAAAGGAGTCCCCTAATCTGTAAGGATCTCCTTTGGCTGCCCAAGGCGACAAAACACAGCAAATAGCTCACGGGATATTAGCTGGGCCGAGGTGTGGCAGAAAGGTATCGCCTCTGTGTACCGGGTGGCGTAGTTCACTATGACCAGAATATGTTGATGTCCACGAGTGGATTTCACTATGGGAACCAACCAGATCATAGTAACATAGTAACATAGTTAGTAAGGCCGAAAAAAGACATTTGTCCATCCAGTTCAGCCTATATTCCATTATAATAAATACCCAGATCTACGTCCTTCTACAGAACCTAATAATTGTATGATACAATATTGTTCTGCTCCAGGAAGACATCCAGGCCTCTCTTGAACCCCTCGACTGAGTTCGCCATCACCACCTCCTCAGGCAAGCAATTCCAGATTCTCACTGCCCTAACAGTAAAGAATCCTCTTCTATGTTGGTGGAAAAACCTTCTCTCCTCCAGACGCAAAGAATGCCCCCTTGTGCCCGTCACCTTCCTTGGTATAAACAGATCCTCAGCGAGATATTTGTATTGTCCCCTTATATACTTATACATGGTTATTCGATCGCCCCTCAGTCGTCTTTTTTCTAGACTAAATAATCCTAATTTCGCTAATCTATCTGGGTATTGTAGTTCTCCCATCCCCTTTATTAATTTTGTTGCCCTCCTTTGTACTCTCTCTAGTTCCTTGTACTCTCTTGCAATCCACTCAAATTGCAATCCATTGCAATCCACTCAAATGGTACCTCTATGATGGGCAGAGGTACCAATGGACTCCGGTAGTTCATGGTGAGCGAGGATAGTTGGCACTCTGGACACGTGTCACAGTACCTCTGGACCTTCGCGTGGACCCCAGGCCAAAAAAACCCACTGCAGAATGCGCTCCTGTTTGTTTTTGGCCCCCAAGTGCCCTTCTACCTTCTAGTATATGGGTGTGAGCCATGTTGAGCACCACCCGACGGTAGGGTTGGGCACCACCAGCTGTTCGCCCAAAGCTGTTCCCCCACCTCACCACCAATTTTTATCCACCAAGTACAATAATTCCTGGTGGATAGCCATGCGAGGAAAAATTGTCCCACCACCCTGTTGCTGAGGTATCACATTGATTTCATCCACCATTTCTTGTACCCAGGCCAGGGTGGGATTCTGGAGCTGAGCTGTCTCGAAGTTACCAGGGGACACCTCGAGCTCAGGGATCGATGGGGTCTCCTTGACCACTCCTGCCAATACCTCCAGGGAAAGCCTGTCGGGATTACACTCTGTATGTTGGTGACCCCTACTGCAGGTATCCCGTACTCGGGATCTTCTCGTTCCGTGCCCAAAATAGCATTCACCTTGGGAGGGTTAACCCTGGTCTCCCACAGGGACCAGAACAGGGACAAATCTCTTCCCAACACAGTCCCATACAGAAGAGTCTTTACCACTCCCACCACATGTCTTATTTCCACACATGGTGTGGAAAACATAACCTCCGAGGTCGGGTACTCCCGGAGTTCCCCATGGATACACACCACCACCACTTTACATCCATTGGGGTTGTCCCCAGCAACAAGGGACCATGTACCAGAGTCACTAAGCCTCCTGAGCCCAAGAGAGCCTCCGTGGTGTGGAAAATGTAACCTCCGTGGTCGGGTACTCCCGGAGTTCCCCATGGATACACACCACCCCCACTTTACATCCATTGGGGTTGTCCCCAGCAACAAGGGACCCATGTACGAGAGTGTCAGGAAATAGGAAGAAGTTCTGACTACTTCAATTACACATACAGTGCTCTCAGCTATAGTTTCCTGTGCCTGCATGTGTAATCCTAAATCCCTCATTTCCCCCTCCTTCAAGAATTTTCATGGCTTTGAGCTGCGAAAGCAGGTCTCCTTAAACTCCTCATTCACCCCTCCCACTTAATACTAGCCAAAACTGGTACAGAAAGCATGGGATACTTTTACTCTTGTAAAACTAGGTATAGTGGCACTGATCAGGGCTAAAGATATAAGGATTACATATTCTGGATGTCCATCAAGAGATCTATAACTCACTGAAATCCCTAGAAGCTAAACCCAACGAGTGCAAGGAGCGGGTTTCTCCATAAGTGAGTCATGTAACTATGCCGTGTTTACAGTTAAAAGATTCCCCCCGGCGTGGTGCACATCCTGATCATTGTGTCATTTGTATATGAGGTTCATACAGCGAGCTAGGTATAAAAATGGTTTGTCACAGCTCTAAGAAAGGGGAGGATTCAGCCCCTGAGTGAGGTCACCACAGGGGGTGTGCCTTGGTTTTAGGCTGGGAAATAAGTAAGTGAAGCAGCAGTATTCCAGTGTCTTTTGGTCAGGGTCTAGCTGCTATACAGATGTGTGATATGTATCTTGATGTGTCCCCCTGAGCACATGGTCATCCAGGAGATGAAATGATCTGAATGAAATGTAAGTGTTTTTTCAACTTTAAATCCATTTTATTTGTAATTGTACTGTACATATGATACTTGTCTTCTTTATAATATCTTTTTATACTTGTGTAAACACTGCCTACCTTTTTTGGAGTAAAATATAAAATTACTAGCTTTGTCTCTCCTTGCTCTATAACTAATTTGGGTTGGCTTTGGACCCGTTAATAATTAAGAAATCAGAGCTGGTGGCAGCAGGATTTGTCCTGGCCGTTTGGGAGGCTTTGTACCGACTGGCGGCATTGATAATTATAGTTCACGCCTGAATGGGAGTAGTTATATCACCCTTGCTGCAGTGTGCCTATTAGCCAGTACAAAGTAAGGCAGCCATTCTGGTGACTAATTATCCACTGTAACCTGAGGGTATGGGGGGGCACCTGAGAGCTGCAAGTTCCAAACTGGAACAGGGAAGTGGGATATAGATAAAATCCCTTCAGAAAGAACCATGGGGAACCAAACAACCCCAGTTCATGACAAATTGGTGTGAGTGGTGGGGATGATAAAGGTATCCTCCCTGTGAACTTCGACATATTGGTGGCAGCTGTGGGATGATAAAAATATTGTCCAGGTGTTTCATGACACTGCTTATACCAGCCTACTCCCAGCATAGCCATCATTGCTAAATAAAAGATATGAGAGAAAAACAAAGAGAAGGGAGGGGTAACCGCCTATACACACTATTGTCTCAGAACTATTAAACACTGAGTTCATTCTCCAAAACTTTTTGCACAGGGTCAATGCATGAACCACGCAAGATTTTAGTGAGAGGAATGATTACTCAAACCAGATCACTAATGGTCTATTGTCCCACCGCTGCCACCAGTATGTGATGAACCGGGGGTGTTTGGTTGCCCCAGTTCTTTCTTCAGGGATTTATTTATATCCTACTTCCCAGTTCTGGTTTGGAACTTGCAGCTCTCTGGCGCCCTCTTACCCTCAGGTCAGTTAGGGAACTGCACCTAGGATAATTATAACAACAAAAGCCATGCAAAAAAATGACACGTGGCTCATGGAATGCAAATATATATCAAATTTATTAATAATTAAATAAGCATAAATCATAATACCAGAATACCTCAAAATGCAACAAAACACCGTACGGCTAAGGCATAACAATATTTCTAGCTTAATGCTGCATCCTACTTCTATTGACCAATATATGTACCACAGCCTGATACTCACAACAGTGACCTTTACTAAAATAGCATTTGCAGGAACCAACTGGACCATCTGGACCTAGATGGAACGTGTGCTAGAGGGACACTACGGTACCAGGACTAATATGTTTAAAGTCAATAAACCAAGTAAGAATCTATAGCATGAAATAAACAAAAGTGTATTACCCGTGGTTTGCCTTTGCCTCGGTGAAAGTCCACACGCCCCCGGAAGAAGAACAGGCGAAACGCGCGTCGGGGTGGGACTTTCACCGAGGCAAAGGCAAACCACGGGTAATACACTTTTGTTTATTTCATCTATTTTATTTCCATCTAGGTCCAGATGGTCCAGTTGGTTCCTGCAAATGCTATTTTAGTAAAGGTCACTGTTGTGAGTATCAGGCTGTGGTACATATATTGGTCAATAGAAGTAGGATGCAGCATTAAGCTAGAAATATTGTTATGCCTTAGCCGTACGGTGTTTTGTTGCATTTTGAGGTATTCTGGTATTATGATTTATGCTTATTTAATTATTAATAAATTTGATATATATTTGCATCCCATGAGCCACGTGTCATTTTTTTGCATGGCTTTTGTTGTTATGACTAGTCCACGGAATGTGACCAAGCTTGTTTTGGCTTTAGGTCAATTGGATTAATATGTATATACCTAGGATAATTAGTTGCCAGAATGGCTGCCTGCTATGCACTGGCTATTGGGCACACTGCAGCAAGGGCGATATAACTACTCCCACTCAGGCAAGAATTATAATTATCAAACTCCATCCGTCCCTGCCAGTTTTGCCCAACCAGCTCAGAACGCTTGCCGCCACCAGCTCCTATTACTATGATTAATAGCGGGTCAGGAGCCAACCCAATCAGTAGCGTAATTTACTTCAGAGGACACTGGGGGTACGTTTTAGAGCAAGGAAAATTAAGCTAGTAGATATTATAACTTTTACTCCAAAAAAAATAGGCAGTGCTTGCAAAAAGTATAAAAAGACGATATTACACATTGAGACAATTATATGTGCAGAACGATTACAAATAAAATGGGATTAAAGTTGAAAAAACACAGTTCTCTCATATCATGGCTGACCATGCGGCATGGGGGAGGGGTGACATCAAAATGCATCACAGAGCGTCTCTTAGCTGGCTCGCTGGGCAAAGATGTGTGCAAAATGAGATCCCACTGTCTCATACCCCCCTGGTCGTGACATCACTGAGTGGGCTGCGCCATGGACTCCACTCCCCTTTCCAAAGAGACTCTGAATTTTATTAATACTCATAACCGTCATAGCGCACGCTGGCTCATTTTCTGGCACAGAAAACATACAGTCTAACAGTGGGCCTGATTTCTTGCCAATTCTCACATAAATAAAAAAAAATTAGTGGGAGATTAAAATTGGCAATTTTGCCTCAGTGCCAGTGCTGTGTGTGGCATCTGTCTCTAATTTTGTGCCACAGAAACCCTAGTGTGTAACACTGGGCCAGATTTTTTTTAAATTCTCCCAGGAAAAAAAAAATAGTGGGAGATTAAGATTGGCATTTCTGCTTCGGTGCCAGTCCTGTGTGTGCCACCTGTCTCTAATTTTGTGCCACGTTAAACCTAGTGTGTAACACTGTGCCAGATTTATTTTAAATTCTCCTGGAAAAAAAAATAGTGGGAGATTAAGATTGGCATTTCTGCTTCGGTGCCAGTCCTGTGTGTGCCACCTGTCTCTAATTTTGTGCCACAGAAACCCTAGTGTGTAATACTGGGCCAGATTTTTTTAAAATTCTCCCTGAAAAAATAAAAATTGTGGGAGATTAAGATTGGCATTTCTGCTTCGGTGCCAGTCCTGTGTCTGCCACCTGTCTCTAATTTTGTGCCACATTAAACCTAGCGTGTAACACTGGGCCAGATTTTTTTCAAATTCTCCCTGGAAAAAAAAATAGTGGGAGATTAAGATTGGCATTACTGCTTCGGTGCCATTCCTGTGTGTGCCACCTGTCTCTAATTTAGTGCCACATTAAACCTAGTGTGTAATACTGGGACAGATTTTTTTCTAATTCTCCCTGGAAAAAAAAATAGTGGGAGATTAAGATTGGCATTACTGCTTCGGTGCCATTCCTGTGTGTGCCACCTGTCTCTAATTTTGTGCCACATTAAACCTAGTGTGTAACACTGGGCCAGATTTCTTTTAAATTCTCCCTGGAAAAAAAAACAAATAGTGGGAGATTAAGATTGGCAATTCTGCCTCAGTGCCAGTGCTGTGTGTGGCATCTTTCTCTAATTTTGTGCCACAGAACATATACTGTATAAGAGTGGGCCACATTTCTTCAATATTCTCCCAGAAAAAATAAAAAGAGGGAGATTTTAATTGTTAGTGTCTGCATCAGCGTCAGTCCTGTTAGTGGCATATCTGTCTGACACTGAAGCTGTGTACTGTTATACATTGGGCCTGATTTTCCCTTCAGTCTCACCCACCTATAAAGGGATATATAAGTCCAACAGAAGTTTGAGTTCACCTTGTAACTGGTTTTACAGTAACAAATACCGTTAGTTTGGTTACGTTTTTCAAACAATGAGGAAGTCTGGTGGAAGAGGTCGTGGCCGTGGGAGGTCATTGCCAGCTAGTAATGATGGTAGTGGTGGTGGAGCATCAGGTGGTCATGGGAAAAGCAATATAGCACCTAAGTCTCGAGTTGTTGAGCCAGGTTCGTCATCTGGCTACACAAGGCCTCGAACGCTCCCTTTTCTGGGAGTAGGAAAACCACTTTTAAAGCCGAAGCAGCAAGAACAAGTTTTGGCTTTCCTTGCTGACTCAGCCTCTAGCTCTTTCGCCTCCTCTTCTGAAACTGCTAAATGTAAAAGCAGTGCGTCGTTAGTGGATGTTCACGGTCAGGGCCAAGTCGCTTCCTTGTCTTCTTTACCAAGAACAACAGAGAAGGATGCGTCAGGCGACACAACGGGTTACTCCATGGAGCTCTTTACACATACCGTTCCTGGGTTAGAAAGTGAAACAGTTAACAGGCCATGCCCATTACAAGTTGAATCGGACATGGAGTGCACAGATGCACAGCCACAGCCAGATTACTATGCTGTTCCTTTGACTCAGACCACAACATTGCCATCGCAGTGTACTCATCCAGAATCAGACCCTGATGAGACTATGGTGCCCCGTCACGAACGCTTTACCACCTGGCTTACACAGTGACACAGATGAAGTTGCACACGAGATAGAAGAGGAGGTCAGGCGGCAGTAGCTCTGAAGCGGAGGAGGAGGAGCCGCAGCAGGCATCAACATCGCAACAGGTTCCATCTGCCAGGCCCGTATCTGGCCAAAAACATGTGGCAAAACCAGTTGTAGGACAGCGTGGCCATCCGGTTAAAGAAGCTCAGTCTGCAATGCCTGAAAAGGTATCCGATAGTAGTAAGAGTGCAGTCTGGCTTTTTTTAAACAACATCCAAATGATCAGCGCAAAGTCATCTGTCAAAAATGTTCAACTACCTTAAGCAGAGGTCAGAATCTTAAAAGTCTAAATACAAGTTGCATGCGTAGACATTTAACCACCATGCATTTGCAAGCCTGGACTAACTACCAAACGTCCCTTAAGGTTGTAGCACCCTCAGCCAATGAAGCTAGTCAGCAACGCTACATCCCTTCCGTCACTGTAAGGCCACCGTTTACCGCACCACCTGCAGTAAATGTGCAGGTTTCGTCGCCAGGCCAAAGCAGCCAGGGAATCACCAGGTTCGTGGTAGGAAACACTGCATGTAGGGCACCAGCAAGAATACCATCTCCAACCCTCTCTCAGTCTGCCATGTTCACCGGCACCCCCGCTAGTTCCACCATCTGCAGCTCTCCAGTCCAGCTCACCCTACATGAGACTCTCGTTAGGAAAAGGAAGTACTCATCCTCTCATCCGCGTACACAGGGTTTGAGCGCCCACATTGCTAGACTAATCTCATTAGAGATTATGCCCTACCGGTTAGTTAAAAGCGAAGCTTTCAAAGCCCTGATGGACTACGCAGTACCACGCTATGACCTACACAGTCGACATTTCTTTGCGAGAAAAGCCATCCCAGCATGTAAAAGACCGCATTGTCCATGCACTCAGGCAATCTGTGAATACAAAGGTGCACCTGACAACAGATGCATGGACCAGTAGGCATGGCCAGGGACGTTACGTGTCCATCACGGCACACTGGGTTAATGTGGTGGATGCAGGGTCCACAGGGAACAGCAATATTAAGACAGTTCTGCCTTGCCCACGGTCTAGGAAACAGTTGGCTGTAGGCGTTCGCCCCCCCATCCTCCTCCTCCTCATCCTCCTGCAGAAGCGAGAGCTCGTCCACAGACCGCAGTCGCACGACCACTCCATACGCAGCTGCCACTGTTGCACACGAGGTGTCCCATTATGGGACAGCTAGTGGCAAGCGTCAGCAGGCTGTATTGGCTATGAAGTGTTTGGGCGACAACAGACACACCGTGGAAGTTCTGTCTGAGTTCTTGCAGAAAGAAACTCAGTCGTGGCTGGGCACTGTAGATCTTGAGGCAGGCAAGGTAGTGAGTGATAACAGAAGGAATTTTATGGCTGCCATAGCCCTTTCACAACTGAAACACATTCCTTGCCTGGCTCACACCTTAAACTTGGTGGTGCAGTGCTTCCTGAAAAGTTATCCGGGGTTACCCGACCTGCTCCTCAAAGTGCGCAGACTTTGCGCGCATATCCGCCGTTCGCCCGTACACTCCCGCCGTATGCAGAACCATCAGCGGTCTTTGAAGCTTCCCCAGCATCGCGTAATCATCGACGTTGCAACAAGGTGGAACTCCACACTGCACATGCTTCAGAGACTGTGTGAACAGAGGCAGGCTGTTATGTTTTTGTGGGAGGATACACATACACGGGCAGGCAGTTGGATGGCAGAAATGGAGTTGTCAGGTGTGCAGTGGTCGAAGGTACAAGACCTGTGTCAAGTCCTTCAGTGTTTTGAGGAATGCACACGGCTGGTTAGTGCAGACAACGCCATAATAAGCATGAGCATCCCCCTAATGCGTCTGCTGATGCAAAGTTTGACGCACATAAAGGAGCAGGTGTCTGCAGCCGAGGAAGAGGGAAGCCTTGATGACAGCCATTGTCTGGTCAGGACAGTGTACAGGACGAGGTAGCGGGCGAACAGGAGGAGGACGAGGAGGATGATGGGGATGAGTATTTTTTGAATGAGGAAGCTTCTCAGGGGCCAATAGAAACTGTTGGCGTTGCAAGGCCGGGTTCAGGTTTTTTGAGGGAGACAAGTGATGTAGATTTGCCTGAAACTGCCCCTCAACCCAGCACAACCGCAGATTTCACAACTGGAACTTTGGCCCACATGGCAGATTATGCCTTACGTATCCTCAAAAGGGACCCACGCATTATTAAAATGATGACCGATGACGATTACTGGTTGGCCTGCCTCCTTGATCCTCGCTATAAAGGCAAATTGCAAAATATCATGCCACATGAGAACCTCGAACAAATATTAGCAACCAAACAATCAACTCTTGTTGACCGTTTGATTCAGACATTCCCAGCACTCAGCGGCGGTGATGGTTCTCACACGAGCTGCAGGGGGCAACAGGGCAGAGGTGTTAGAGGTGCACAAATCAGAAGTGGCGTTGGACAGAGGGGTTTTCTGACCAGGTTGTGGAGTGATTTCGCAATGATCGCAGACAGGACAGGTACTGCAGCATCAATTCAAAGTGACAGGAGACAACATTTGTCCAGTATGGTTACTAACTATTTTTCATCCCTTATCGATGTTCTCCCTCAACCGTCATTCCCATTTGATTACTGGGCATCCAAATTAGACACCTGGCCAGAATTGGCAGAATATGCATTGCAGGAGCTCGCTTGCCCAGCTGCTAGTGTGCTATCAGAAAGAGTATTCAGTGCTGCTGGTTCAATACTGACCGAAAAAAGGACTCGTCTGGCTACCCAAAATGTAGATGATCTAACCTTCATTAAAATGAACCACTACTGGATTTCGAATTATTTTGCCCCACCTTTCCCGGCTGACACCTAGCTTTCCTATAAAAAGGTCTTGCTTGTGGACTGGTCTTACTGACTGTTCCAATCTCTTAATTTGCAGCAGCTGTTTGTCCAGCATACGACATGTTTACACTTCCCTAAATGCGCTAACTCCCCCCCACGGGGCCGTGGTCGTGCCACTTGGCGCCAGCACCCGTGAGAGTGCCGTTTGTCTGAAGAGGTGGGTGTGCCCGCTTTTGGCCGACGGCACTGCCACTGGGTCCCTCATAGTACAATAAAGTGTCTCTGGCGGTGGTGGCACGCAATCAACATCAGACACACCATTGTAACATGAGGGGCCCTGGGCCTGTACCGCCAGCCACAAGAGAGTTCCCCCACCCCCAGCTCAAACATTGCTCTACCACTTGCACAATTATCTCTCACAGCTCCACCAATGTTTAGTCTATGCGCTGACATCCTTCAATGCCTGGCACTGACAATACCAATGTGTTGACATGTATGATGCTAGTTAAAATAGTCAGGGTCAGTGTCCTATATTGACACCAGTAAATACTTAGCGCCAAATTACTATGTCTGAAACTCAGCAGAGGAGCCCACCCCTGTACCTAAGTATGCCACCCTTTTGTTTTTTGGTTTAGTTGTTTGGAGAGACATTAACATCTATTTATTTTTGGGGAGTACTAACTGTGTCAGACACTCCTTCCAATCGTCCTCCGCTGACCACACCAATGCTGCCTGTGTACCCCTGCAAGAAAATTCGAACTGCATTGAGCCTAATTTTTTTATTTTAGGCCTACTAAGTCTGTCTGCGGTCCCTCCTTCCATTTGTCCTCCGCTGAGCACACCAATGCTGCCTGTGTACCCCTGGAACCTATTTAAAAGTGCATAGAGCCTACTTTCTTTATTGTAGGCCTACTAAGTCTGTCTGCGGTCCATCCTTCCATTTGTCCTCCGCTGAGCACACCAATGCCGACCGTGTACCCATGTACCTTTTTTTCAACCTGCAGTGAGCTAACTTTGTGGTGTAAGGCCTACTAGCAGTGTCTGTCTGCGACACTTAATATAGCTGTTCTCCTCTAAAAAAAAAAAAAAAAAAAAAAAGCTGGTTTTCAGCCTGTCAGAATTATAAAACTGCAGTGGGGCCACAAGTTTCGTTGTGGTCTACAAACTGAGTCTTCCGCTCCAAGGTGTTCTCCAGGTTGCCTTTCCTGAGCTTCAATCTTCAGGCTCTCGTTAAATAGTTTTTTAATCGGACAACTGCAGTGGGGCTACTAGTTGGGTTGGGGCCTACTAACAGTGTCTGCCACTCCAAGGTGTTCTGCAGGTTGCCTTTCCTGAGCTTCAATCTTCAGGCTCTTGTTAAATAGTTTTTTAATCGAACAACTGCAGTGGGGCTACTAGTTTGGTTGGGGCCTACTAACGGTGTCTGCTGCTCCAAGGTGTTCTCCAGGTTGCCTTTCCTGAGCTTCAATCTTCAGGTTTTCGGTAAATAGTTTTTTAATCGAACAACTGCAGTGGGGCTACTAGTTGGGTTGGGGCCTACTACCAGTGTCTGCCGCTCCAAGGTGTTCTCCTGGTTGCCTTTCCTGAGCTTCAATCTTCAGGCTCTCGTTAAATAGTTGTTGAAACAACACTGCATTAGGCCTACAAGTTGGGTCTGTGTTCTACAAATGGTGTCTTCCGCTCCAAGGTGTTCTCCAGGTTGCCTTTCCCTAGCTTCTATCTTCAGGCTCTCGTTAAATTGTTTTTAATATAACACTGCATTTGGCCTACTTGTTTTGTTGGCCCTACCAACGGTGTCTGCCGCTCCTTGATGTTCTCCTACACTGAACAAACCAGTGCCACCTGTTTACTACTGTTACCAATTTTGAACTGCATTTAGCCTACTTACTGATTTGGGCCTACTCACTGTGTCTCATTACAGTTGTACTCCACTGAACAAACCAATGCCCCCTGGTTAGTCCTGTTACCAATTTTGAACTGCATTTAGCCCACTTTATTCTTTGGGCCTATATCTGTGTTTCCTCCTCATCCTGCCCATTGCCCAGCCAGTGATAGATGAGTTTGCTGGTACATTGACCCATAACGCAACATTCCCCGTGCACGCTACACTGCAAGATTGTGACCCTGCTGAAAGTCAGGTCCCCCTTCCCGCATACCATACCACCTTACACGGGGACAAAGAGGAAGGTGCAGATGAAAGTGCAGGTTCCTTCATCAGGTGGGGGGAGGAATACTCGTTGGCGACGTCACTGGCACAGGGCCCCTCATAGTACGCAAAAAGTGTCGCTGCCGGTGGGAGGCGCCCCCGCCATGCAAACACACTGCTGTACTTTGAGGGGCCCAGTGCAAGTGGCAATGCCAACGAGTGGGCCCCCCCTGCTTGCTCATGATCACAGCACTTTCAAAGTTTAAATACTTACCTCTCCCTGCTCCACAGCCCTGAGGTGGTCCAGATTACCTGGGCCCACTAAATACTTGAACCAGCCCTACCCCCCACAACTTTAACCAAATGACCCCCAATTTCCAATGCCTTACTATTATTATAAGGTAAATTAACATTGACAAGCTTCAGTAACAAGAATGGATGTTTTTGCCATTAAAATGGGCACTGTAGGTGTTTTCCTGGCCTCCACTCACTGCCGACTATGCTTCCCCATTGACTTGCATTGGCTTTCGTGTTTCGGTCGATCCCCGACTTTTCGCGATAATCAGCCGATTCCACTCGACTCGACTTTTGAGATCGTCGGGTTTCGCGAAACCCGACTCGACCCTAAAAAACTAAAAGTCGCTCAACCCTAATAATGACTTGATTATGCCTGAAAGACAATCGAGAGACGTTCACACGGCATCGGATGAGAACACGGATCCAGACCTTCCCCGGCCAGGAAGTGTTCACTTCCGACTGATGTCGTGTCACCTACTATGAGAATAAACCTTGAAACCCCGACAGATGTAAATAGTTAACTGTTTCCTGCTCTTTTGCTGCTAAACCCGTCCTGGGTTATTGCTTAAAGGGATCCCTTTGTTGACCCGGGATCCCTATTGTTTTATGCTTTCTTTTGTACAAAGTTATCAGCGTTACAAAAGACTGCCGAATCATGGACGGTGAATGATTCCCGAACTGGTTTTGTAAATAGTTTGCACCTTCTTAAAGGTGCTCCCTACTGGTTTTACAAAGGAAGAAGACTTTGCGAAGAAATGATTCCTGATGACGATGTGGAAGTTTCTTGAGTCTTGCAGTTCCTTAGTGACTCGATGATTGTTGCACTACCTCAGAGAAGACTGATTTTCCCCTCCTAAAGGGAATGTTATTTGTTGCTTTTTGATAATGATGCCTTAAGTAGTAAGATAGTGATAATGTTTGCATAGTAGATGCCATGTAGCTAGAGAGCTAGAAAGTGAACCCGTAGGGGTTAGTGAGTCTGAGAACCATAGAGAGATGGTTTCCCGTGGACCTAGAAGAAAGGATGCAGTAGGTCCAGACGAGTAGCTAGGCGGTCCTGCATGTGTGAAGCCGAAGAAGTAAAGAGGAAGTTAGCTTTGTACCATAGTGTTTTGTAGTAGGCCTTTAGTGGGTTCAGCTTATACGCCCTTAAAGGAAAAGTTAAATTATTGTTCAAAGATTTGCACTTAGTAGAATACCCGGCTGGGTAATAGGAATTATTTATAGTCTGTAAAATAGAATGTTATTTAAAATATTTAAACATGTTTCCGTTTGTAACGTTCAAGTGACCTCACCTCCCATAAAGGGAAGCATTGTTATATTTACTTGTTTAAAGCATTCCAAAATTTTGTATGTCTTTTTCTAACATGTATTGTTGTTCTTCTTTTCCCAGTCCAGGAGTACTGGATTTAACCGGGGGGGAGTGCAGCGCCCCAGAGTCCCGGTCGTTGCAGTAATGTTGCTCTGCCGCTAAGGGGAGTGATGTTATGTCTGATTGCACTAAAGGAGTTCACCTGACCAGGTATCACAGCACACATTACACTTCACACTCCGGCCACTAGGGGGAGCTAAAGGCACTATGTATTAGGCCACTCCTCACACTGGTAAAACTAGGGGTCAGACAGGAAGTTAGAACAGAACGCAGCCTGGGAGAGCTCCAGGGAGGACCTGTCAGGGGTGGGTTTCTGGCAGGTACCTAGCAGAATGAATAGAAAGCAACGGAACCGCGCCTGCACTACCTTACGGCGGTATCCTAAGAAAGGACACGAAGGGAAGGATATTGTGGAAAGTGAGAAACGAGATCAAGCTCAAAGGAGAGCCAGTAGGAGTCGTTCCCCGAGAACGGCAACTTCCTACTGAGGCGTGTAGCCGGTGACCGGAACACCGTGGAAGTAACTGACTCTATGCCTTACTTCAAATACCGCAGGACAGTTAATTATAGGTTGGCTGTCTACCATACATCACCTAAGCAGACATAGGGGGCAAGCGTGGAGAGGGGCGTCTCTAGGGTCGCAGAATAGCTCCCAGTCCTTCCCGTCAAACGGGTGCGTCCTATCCAGATAACTTGGGGGACAAAGAGAGAGAGAGAAAGAGAAAGAACGAGAACAGAGGTTGTGAGGACTATCCCGAATGCTCAGCCGGGAAGAACTACAACACACAGGCGCAAGTGGTAGGCACTGATTTCCACCTGCAAAGGGAACTCTGGATGTGCCTTCGGACCGGCCGGTCTCAGACAACCCTGTTAACAGTGCTCTGGATTGAGGATCTCAAAGTCTTCAGTAAAAGGTAAAGAGACTGCAACCCTGTGTCTTCTTTATTAACTACGCCCCACACCATTGCCACCTACACTACTGGGAAGCCCTGGGGATACACTTCACCTGTGGGAAGGTATACCATCTAGCTGCCATTCCATCACCCCAGCGGACCCCTAAGCAGCGTCGGTCGCCCTGACCGAACAACACAGGTGGCGTCACGAACCCTTGACAAACTACCATCAACCCTTTCATTGGATGCCCCTTGGCAGGGTCACGGACCGGGTCCAGCCACCGTGACATCCCCAGAACTGAGACAGAGAGGACCGGTACTGAGTAACCTGTGGCCCTGTGTCTGGGGGCGCTCCATAACAGGAGAAAATGGACCATACAATTTGTTAAGCAATTTCTCCTGAGCATGCCGATTCTGCATATGTGGGGGAAATCTACTCTTTGAGTGCACGGCAGGGTTTGGAAAGGAAGGAGCACCATTTAGCGTTTTGAATGTGGAAGAAATAGCAGTCGTCATGTCGCGTTTGGAGAGCCCCTGGTGTGTCTAAACAGTGGAAACCCCCAACAAATGACACCACTTTGGAAACTAGACCCAGAGGCGTACCTAGGGGGGCAGCCGGGGCATGTGCCCCGATGCAGCCGGCAGGGGGGCGCAATCGGGCTGCCTAATATGGCAGTGTCACGATTCACACCGTGACCGCCACCCCTATGTCACGGATCGGGGTGACTTTAGGCCAACAGACGGCTATCACATGAGCAGGGGGTTTATGTTAGTTATCCCTCCACTGCTCCAATGTGATGGAAAAACACATACAAGGCTATTGACCTCTTAGTTTACAGCAGGGGCTTATTTCTTATTTTAGCTATAGAAAAATTGACTGAACAGCAATCTAATCTGAACTGGTGCATAACCAAAAATGTCATATAGCAAATAGATCAATGTCTGCACTCAAAATTAATCTGTGCTAGAGCAAGGAAATGTGCGATACATGAAATGGGAATAGCATAATGGCTTGTGAAATATATGAAAAAACACATGAGATTCTTAGCACAAGATTTGGCCAAAAGTTGTGAGCCCATCCACCAATCGTCAAGGTAATCTCAGAACGGATGGGTACCTGAGCTGACTGCCTAGTGTGAACACTTACCTATGGCTTTTTAATTACATCCTAAGGGTGGTTTCACACTTGCGTTTTTGTCTGCAGCGTTTTTTTCCCTATATTTAACATTGATAACGCATGCTTTTTTTACTGCATGCGTTCATTTTCAGAAATGCAACTTGTAGTATTTTTGAGAGGCATTTTTTGGACCCAAAAAAACGCATGCGTTTTCATGCGTTTTTTTTTGGGTCAAAAAATACATTGGAGTCAATGGGGACGCATGCGTTTTTTGTGCATGCGTTTTTTTGCGTTAAAAACGCATGCGTTTTTCTATTAAAAACCCAGAAAACACACTGATATGCCACCCCCCAACATAAAGGTGATAAAGGGATCCTAACCCTACCCCTAACCCTACCCCTAACCTTACCCCTAACCCTAAACCCTAAGGGATCCTAACCATAACCCTAACCCTAACCCTACCCCTAACCCTAAGGGATCCTAACCATAACCCTACCCCAACCCCTAACCCTACCCCTAAGGGATCCTAACCCTACCCCTACCCCTAACCCCTTTAGGGTTAGGGTTAGGGGTAGGATCCCTTAGGGTTAGAGGTAGGGTTAGGGTTAGGATCCCTTAGGGTTAGGGTTAGCGGTAGGGTTAGGGGTAGGGTTAGGATCCCTTAGGGTTAGAGGTAGGGTTAGGGATAGGGGTAGGGTTAGGATCCCTTAGGGTTAGGGTTATGATCCCTACCCCTAACCCTACCCCTAACTATTTCTGTTTATAGTGGGTTTTTTACTTTATTTTGATGATTGGCAGCTGTCACACATTTCTCAGCATGCATTTAAAAAACCCAAACGCATGAAAAAACGCATGTAAACGCGTCAAAACGCCGTGTTTTTTTCACCACATGCAAAAACGCATGTGTCAAAAAAACGCAGCGTTTGCACGCGTTTACATGCGTTTTTTCACCATGCGTTTTTTTTTGCGTTTTTTACCGCAAAAACGCACCCAAAAAAACGCAAATGTGAAACCAGCCTAACATAGTTGGTTCTGAGCTTCCTATATAAGCAGGCTTTACCACGTTATTAGCCATAGGTAAGTGTTCACACTAGGCAGTCAGCTCAGGTACCCATCCGTTCTGAGATTACCTTGACGATTGGTGGATGGGCTCACAACTTTTGGCCAAATCTTGTGCTAAGAATCTCATGTGTTTTTTCATATATTTCACAAGCCATTATGCTATTCCCATTTCATGTATCACACATTTCCTTGCTCTAGCACAGATTAATTTTGAGTGCAGCCATTGATCTATTTGTTATTTCTTATTTTAGTTATCCCACTGCTGCCACCAATATGTCACGATTCACACCGTGACCGTCACCCCTACGTCACGGATCGGGGTGACTTTAGGCCAACAGACGGCTATCACATGTGCAGGGGGGCTTATGTTATCGCTCCACTGCTACAATGTGATGGAAAACACATACAAGGCTATTGACCTCTTAGTTTACAGCAGGGGCTTCTTATTTTAGTTATCCCACTGCTGCCACCAATATGTCATGATTCACACCGTGACCATCACCCCTACGTCACGGATTGGGGTGACTTTAGGCCAACAGACGGCTATCACATGTGCAGGGGGGCTTATCTTAGTTATCCCTCCACTGCTACAAGATGATAAAAAACACACACACAAGGCTATTGACCTCTTAGTTTACAGCAGGGGCTTATTTTAGGTATCCCACTGCTCTTCAATATACCACGAACTGCAGGGATTTATGTATATTCCGCTTTACAGTTCCGCTTGAAAACGTGCAGCTCTCTGTCTCCCCCCCTCACCCTCAGGTCAGACTAGGTACTGCATCTAGGGTAATTAGTCGCGACTCGCCAGAAAGGCTGCCTGCTATGTACTGGCTATTGGGCACGCTGCAGCGAGGCGATATAACTACTCCCATTCAGGCAGGAACAATAATTATCAACGCCGTCGCTACAACGACTCCCAAAAGCACAGCACACGGTATGCTGCCACCAGCTTTGATTAAACGGGTCCGAAGCTAAGCCACAACAGTAACATAATTCCCTTCAGTAGACTTAGGGTACGTTTTAGAACAGGAGAACGAATCTAGTATTTTAAATATTTTACTCCATTGAAGATTAAGGCAGTGTTTATAAAAAGGTATAAAAAATGTTACAATATGAGACAATTGAAACTATGTACAAGGTAATTATAAAAATAACAGGGTTAAATGAGAAATTAACACTTACATGTGTTCAGGTCATTTCAGGCAACCAGGCTAGAGGGCAGAGCTCCTAATATCCCAGTTCATCAGGGCTAGCAGTACGAGCTCCTCAAGTCAGACTCAGACTCTGAAGGCTGGGTAAAGTGGAGTCACTTAAATAACCACAGCCTCGTGACATCACTAACAGGGCTGGTTTCCTCAGACCCTCCTATCTCTTCAGTATTACTAAATTTCACACAAGTTTGTCTAATGCCTGTATCTCCGCTACAGAACGTGTCAGAATCATAACACACCCAGCATTCATCTTGTATTAACGTTGGCGTTCTAATGACACCTAATTTGGGCTTGATGGGATGCATAGTTCAAGAGAAATCCATACTCTGTTCCTGTTGGAACTAGAAGCCCGCATTTACCGTGGTTGATAGATCCATCGATGGAGATTCACAAACTGGACTTATTATTTTCCTAGCCTAAACCATTGGCCCAATATCTCACTATAATGGAACAAAGGACTTCTTGCCTTTAAAGAAGGAGATCAGACCAGTTTCTGCTGGAGGAAGATTTGAGCCGACACAAGCGATCGTAAAAATTCTTTTGGGAGGGGCATAAGGAGTAAGTTGCTCAAAGTCAGGAATTTGCAGCAAGAAACAATAAAAGCTCTTCTACACCCATTGAAAAGAAAAGCTAAACCCTGAAGTAAAGGGGGTCAACGCCCACCCTATAGGTGCTGGCAATGAGAGACTAAAACTTATATCATACATTATCCTCACACCTCCCTCTTCAGGTGTGCACTATGGAGGCAGGACCTGATGGTGCTCCTCCATGCGCACCTCAGTAGGTTCACCCTGGCGGGACAGTCCATCTGCATTGCCATGCTCCCTGCCCGTTTTGTGTTTGATGATGAAGTCAAACTGCTGAAGGGCAAGGCTCCAGCGTAGCAACCTGCCGTTGGTTCCACACATGGCGTTTAGCCAGCGCAAAGGGTGGTGGCCGGTCACCACGGTGAAGGTGCGACCGTACAAGTAGGGCTGCAAGCGTTGCAGGGCCCAGACTATGGCCAGGCACTCCTTCTCGATGGTGGAGTAGGCCACTTCCCTCGGCAAAAGTTTCCGGCTCAGGTATAACACGGGGTGCTCTTGGTCCTCCGAGTCAACCTGGCTGAGCACAGCATCAAGGCCAAATTCGCTGGCGTCGGTCTGCACCAAGAACGGTCGACTGCGTTCAACACGGGGGCGTTGCACAGTGCTGTTTTCAACGCCTGGAAGGCCCCCTCACAGCCATCGGTCCAGTTGACGATGTGGGGTAGCTTCTTCCTGGTGAGGTCCGTCAAAGGGTTTGCCAGGCTACTATAGTGCTGTATGAAGTGCCTATAGTACCCTGCAGTGCCCAGGAAGGACATCACCTGTTTCTTGGTCACGGGAGTGGGCCAGTTCATGATCACGCCCACTTTCTCAGGCTCTGGCTTTAGGGTGCCTCCGCCTACCCGGTGCCCCAGGTAGTGGACCTCCCTCATGCCCATCTGGCACTTTCCCGGCTTCATAGTCAGTCCTGCTTTGTGAATTCACCTGAGCACCTCCTCGAGATGCTGCAGGTGTTCTTCCCAGGAGGAACTGAAGATGGCAAAATCATCTGAGTACGCCACGGCGTACTTCTCCAGTCACTGAAGCAGGAGGTTAACCATCCGCTGGAAGGTGGCAGGGGCATTCTTCATGCTGAAGGGCATGACCGTGGACTCGTACAGTCCGAAGGGCGTCATAAAGGCGGACTTCTCCTGCGCCTCGGGGCTCAGGGGAATCTGCCAGTATCCTCTACTCAGATCCATTATTGTTAGGTAATCTGCGCCAGCTAACCTCTCAAACAGCTCCTTGATGCGCGGCATTGGGTGCGCGTCGAGTGCGTATCACCCACAGACCAATGGCTTGTGTGAACGCTTCAATGGTACCCTCAAACAGATGCTACGCATGCTGGTTGAGACCCAAGGGCGCGACTGGGAGCGGTACTTCCCACACCTGCTATTCGCTTACTGAGAGGTTCCGCAGGCCTCGACGGGGTTCTCCCCCTTCGAGCTCCTGTACGGCAGGCGAGTCCAGGGACCCCTTGGGTTGGTAAGAGAATCCTGGAAAGAGGAGCCGAACCCTTCTGAAGTGTCCATAGTGGGGTATGTCATGCGCTTCCGTGACAAGATGCAGACCTTGACGCAGTTGGTGCATGACAACATGACGCAGGCTCAGGCTGACCAGAAGCACTAGTATGACCAGAACGCCCGGGAGCGGGCCTACCACGTGGGTCAAAAGGTGTGGGTGCTGGTCCCCATACCAAAGGATAAGCTTCAGGCAGCCTGGGAGGGCCCGTACGTCGTCCACCAACAGCTCAACCTGGTCACCTACGTGGTCACGCTTGACCACGCTCGGGGTAAGCAAAAGGCCTTTCACGTCAACATGATGAAGGCTCATCACGAACAGCTTGCCCGAAGACGGTGAGGAAGACACCCTCCTGGACATGCTGGCCCAAGCCAAGGCCGGTGGGTCCATCGAGGACGTGGAGGTAAGCGCCTCGTTAACTGAACCCCAGCGGTTGCAGTTGCAAACCACACTGGAATCCTTCCAGGTCGTGTTCTCCAACCGACCTGGGAGGACTGAGTTAGCAGTCCATGAGGTGGACAACGGGAATCACGCCCCACTACGGCGAACACCCTATCGAATCTATGACCAGGTGCAGCAGATTATGCGCCAGGAGATCGATGAGATGTTACAGCTGGGGGTGATTCGACGGTCAAAGAGTGCGTGGGCCTCACCTGTAGTTCTCGTGCCAAAGAAAGACCGGTCCACCCGGTTCTGCGTGGACTACAGGGGGCTCAAAACCAGGCTAGTGGGGGGTTTCCATCTGTCCCAGTGCATTAGGTACAGCTCTTCAGGTCAGACTGACTTGGCTTCCAGCAGACAGACTCACTGCTGGAGTCTGGCCAACAAACTTATAGCTGCAGCCTGTGACATCACAGAAAGGGGTTTGTTTACCCCGTCCCTCCTACCTCTTCAGTTTAACTAACTTTACCCTAAATTTGTCTAATGCTTGTAACTCCGCTACAGAACACGTCATGGTCATAAAAAACCCAGCATTCATCTCGTATTAACATTGGCATTCTAATGAGATCAAATATGTCATATGTGGGATGCATAATTACAGAGAAATCCCTACTTTTTTACCTGATGGAGTTAGAAGCTCATGTTTACAGCGGTTGACAGCTCTGCCGAGGGACGTTAAGAATAGGTATTTTTCCTATTTCTAGCTTAAATCGTTTGCCTAATATCTTACAATAACAGAACAAAGACCTCAGGGATTCTGGTGACTTCTAATCCAGTTCTAGCTGGACAGAGTTTGAGCCTACACCAGCGGTCGTAAATTCCTTTGCTCTCAGAGCTAGAGGCAATAAAATCTCCCCCACACACATTGAAAAGGAAAGCTCTTCGCGGGGGAGAAAGGGAAGGAGGGTTTTAGCCCACTGCCTGGCTAACAGGAGACTAACTTATATGATGAACGCACTCCCTCTGACATCTACCCTCGCAGCATTTACTCCATCCCAAAATTCTCCCTGAGGACCACTCTATATGAGGAGAATGATAGCGTAGCCAAGGTATCCCCAACAGGACCTCATCAATTCCCTCAGGAATGACTGATAGGGAGATCGTCTCCCGATGTGATGGAGACACATTAAGCATGATAGGAATGGTTTGGTGGGTAATCTGTGAGGGTAGTGTCGACCCATTTACCACTCGAACGGTTACTGGTTTGGCGAGCATCACCAGGGGTATTGCGTGACGCTGGGCGAAAGCAGATGACATAAAATTACCCTCTGCCCCAGAGTCCACGCATAGCTCTACCATAAGAGTGGATGGGCCTATGGTAATTGTCCCCTTGAAGGACAACTTTGAGGCAAATGACGCCGTGTCTAGTGTACCTCCTCCAACTGCCACTAGACGCTGACATTTCCCCGACCGCTGAGGACACTTGGAGGCAAGATGTCCTGACTGCCGGCAAACATGACAGACCTTATGTGCATGAGCGGACTGGGACTTGGATCCCGCTCGTGTCACCTCTATGGCCTCATGTGACTCGGACGCCTGGACTGGAGATTCCAAAGGTTTGGCGAAGGTGGGAGCCAGCCTAAACCTCTGCCTACACTGGGCTCGCTCCAACCTTCGCTCGTGAAAATGAAAGTCTATGTGAGTAGATACAGCTATGAGCTCCTCCAGTGTGGCGGGAATCTCCCTTGTAGCCAAAGCGTCCATCACATGGTCAGCCAGCCCCCTCCAAAATACAGGAATGAGGGTTTTATCTGGCCATTCCAACTCAGACGCTAATGTCCGGAAGAGAACAGCAAAATGGCTGACCATGGTTGAACCCTGAGTCAAAGCCAGCAGTTGGAGCGCTGTATCATGGGTGACTTGAGGTCCTACAAAGACCTGTTTCAGAGTGTCCAAAAACCGAGGAACACACACATGATCGTTGCGCTCCCACGGCGGCATAGCCCACTCCAACACCCTGTCCGACAAGAGAGATATTATGAATCCCACCTTTGCCCGCTCTGTGGGAAAAAGTGCAGCCAGGAGCTCGAGGTGTATACCACACTGGCTCACAAAACCCCTACAGGACTTACTGTCCCCAGAGTATTTCTCAGGCAAAGGGAGGTGAGATAGGGTCGGAACAGAGGTGGCAGTGGGTAAAGCTGCTGCAGCCACGCTAGCAGCCTGAACAGCTATTGCGGTAACATCCACCGCCGAGGTTGCACGCCGAGGTTGTACCCCTGCAATCGCTGTTCGTCCACCATTACTTAGCCAGATCCTGGCGCTAGTATACTGTTAGGGTTGGCGGAACGCATCGAATATATTTATTAAGTAAGATTGGTGCGTTTTCCACCCGGGATCCACCGTGCACGAAAGAACCTGCTGCTAAGTAAATGGCGGCACTATATGGTGGTACAATGTGAATACACACACGGGTTAACTTCACCCTGTGTGAAGGAAGCGAACCCTGTTGCGTCACAGAGCCACAGTACCGCACCAAGAGCGCAAGCAAGGAGTCTCAGAACTCAATCCCAAGACACTGGATTTGAGTTCATATAGACCTCATGCGCTCGACACTGCAACTGGGGTGTCAGAGTGACAGAAATAATAATAATAAAGATGCACGAGAGTGTGTGCAGTGCTGCACTGGCGGACACCACTAACCACCCAGGCTTGGGTCAGGAAAGCGCTGTGAAAGCGCACGGCGCTGCACTGGCGATCACAGCAATTAGTCGCTGTATTGTGTGTTACGTGCTGATGGCTAAGTCGGGCGCTAGATAGCAATCATCCACCTTCCGCGAGCAGTCATACAATAGGGAGGGGATTTTAAAGAACGACTTTCACTCACAACACACACATGTTTAGAAATGTATACTAGCGCATGGCCGTGCGGTCATGCGAAGCTTATATAGCTGCAGCACGTTGAGAACCTTTCAAAGAAGGACCAATGGAGTTGCTGCAGTACCTGAGCATGTGACCCTAGATCTCCACTGAGAGATCTTGCCCTGGGCATGCTCAGTGTGTGCAAAGCAGAACTTAGTCCTAGCACCTTCAGGACCTTCCAAGAAGGACCAATGGAAGTCGCTGCAGTACTTGAGCATGTGACCCAAGATCTCCACTGAGAGATCCTGCCCTGGGCATGCTCAGTGTGTGCAAAGTAGGACTTAGTCCCAGAAAAGCCTGCTCACCGCAGAACAGTGCAGGGTACAATAGCAGACCCTGGAGAGGCAGTAGTAACCCTTTGCACAGTACCAGTCTCAGCGAGACGCTGGGAGCGACGTCTCCGCTGAGCAGGCTCCACTGCGGCCGATGCAGAATGGGAGACCGCACCAGACACGGATCGAGATTCCCCCTGTGCAGCAGAGGAAACTCGACTCCTAACATTTAGTTGATACTTTTTTTGCAAAAAAATGTATACTAAGTTGCTCCACCAATCGTCAAGGTATACCCATATAGAGCAGTCCTAACTAATGTATATAATCCCTATCTGATGTATTTAAAAGCCTGATCATCTGTATAGTACCTGTATAAGCAGGGTTCAGAAAGGGAATATCCATGTGGACATGCTGGATGGAACAGCTTTGATGCAAATGACCCATAAGGAGTGGTGGACTCCCTAGTCTTGAAGAACCAAAAGAACAATTATAGAACCAGAAACACATGGGCTACTTGCACATTGGACAAGTCTGTAGGAACCTGTTAACACACCACCAAGAAACTTGAAGACAAAAAAGAGCACAGTGAGGTCAAAAATACTCTGTTGTAAAAAAAAACACAGTAATAAGCAAGTGCTAGTCAAAAGATGGAAACAACAGGGTATTTAGTTGATACGTTTTTTTGCAAAAAATGTATACTAAGCTGCTCCACCAATCGTCAAGGTATACCCATATAGAGCAGTCCTAAATAATGTATATAATCCCTATCTGATGTATTTAAAAACCTGATCATCTGTATAGTACCTGTATAAGCAGGGTTCAGAGATGGAATTTCCATGTGGACAAGCTGGATGGAACAGCTTTGGTGCAAATGACCCATAAGGAGAGGTGGACTCCCTAGTCTTGTAGAAACAAGAGAACAATTATAGAACCAGAAACACATGGGCTACTTGCACATTTGACAAGTCTGTAGGAACCTGTTCACACACCACCAAGAAACTTGAAGACAAAAAAGAGCACAGTGAGGTCAAAAATACTCTGTTGTAAAAAAAAAAATCACAGTAATAAGCAAGTGCTAGTCAAAAGTTGGAAAAAACTGGGTATTTTGTTGATGCTTTTTTTGCAAAAAAAATGTATACTAAGTTGTTCCACCAATCGTCAAGGTATACCCATATAGACCAGTCCTAACTAATGTATAAAATCCCTATCTGATGTTTTTAAAAGCCTGATCATCTGTATAGTACCTGTATAAGCAGGGTTCAGAGAGGGAATATCCATGTGGACATGCTGGATGGAACAGCTTTGATGCAAATGACCCATAAGGAGTGGTGGACTCCCTAGTCTTGTAGAACCAAGAGAACAATTATAGAAGCAGAAACACATGGGCTACTTGCACATTGGACAAGTCTGTAGGAACCTGTTCGCACACCACCAAGAAACTTGAAGACACAAAAGAGCACAGTGAGGTCAAAAATACTCTGTTGTAAAAAAATCACTGTAATAAGCAAGTGCTTGTCAAAAGATGGAAATAAACAGGGTATTAAGTTGATACTTTTTTTACAAAAAAAATGTATACTAAGCTGCTCCACCAATCGTCAATCTATACCCATATAGAGCAGTCCTAACTAATGTATATGATCCCTATCTGGTGTATTTAAAAACCTGATCATCTGTATAGTACCTGTATAAGCACGGGTCAGAGAGGGAATATCCATGTGGACATGCTGGATGGAACAGCTTTGATGCAAATGACCCATAAGGAGTGGTGGACTCCTTAGTCTTGTAGAAACAAGAGAATAATTATAGAACCAGAAACACATGGGCTACTTGCACATTGGACAAGTCTGTAGGAACCTGTTCACACACCACCAAGAAACTTGAAGACACAAAAGAGCACAGTGAGGTCAAAAATACTCTGTTGTAAAAAAAATCACAGTAATAAGCAAGTGCTAGTCAAAAGATGGAAAAAACAGGGTATTTAGTTGACACTTTTTTTGCAAAAAAATGTATACTAAGCTGCTCCACGAATCGTCAAGGTATACCCATATAGAGCAGTCCTAACTAATGTATATAATCCCTATCTGATGTATTTAAAAGCCTGATCATCTGTATAGTACCTGTATAAGCAGGGTTCAGAGAGGGAATATCCATGTGGACATGGTGGATGGAACAGCTTTGATGCAAATGACCCACTAAGGAGTGATGGACTCGCCAGTCTTGTAGAACCAAGAGAACAATTATAGAACCAGAAACACATGGGCTACTTGCACATTGGACAAGTCTGTAGGAACCTGTTCACACACCACCAAGAAACTTGAAGACAAAAAAGAGCACAGTGAGGTCAAAAATACTCTGTTGTAAAACAATCACAGTAATAAGCAAGTGCTAGTCAAAAGATGGAAACAGGGTATTTAGTTGATATGTTTTTTTGCAAAAAATGTATACTAAGCTGCTCCACCAATCGTCAAGGTATACCCATATAGAGCAGTCCTAAATAATGTATAAAATCCCTATCTGATGTATTTAAAAACCTGATCATCTGTATAGTACCTGTATAAGCAGGGACAAGCTGGATGGAACAGCTTTGATGCAAATGACTCATAAGGAGTGGTGGACTCGCTAGTCTTGTAGAACCAAGAGAACAATTATAGAACCAGAAACACATGGGCTACTTGCACATTGGACAAGTTTGTCGGAACCTGATCACACACCACCAAGAAACTTGAAGACACAAAAGAGCACAGTGAGGTCAAAAATACTCTGTTGTAAAAAATCACAGTAATAAGCAAGTGCTAGTCAAAAGATGGAAAAAACAGGGTATTTAGTTGATACATTTTTTTGCAAATAAATGTATACTAAGTTGCTCCACCAATCGTCAAGGTATACCCATATAGAGCAGTCCTAACTAATGTATATAATCCCTATCTGATGTATTTAAAAACCTGATCATCTGTATAGTACCTGTAAAAGCAGGGTTCAGAGAGGGAATACCCATGTGGACATGCTGGATGGAACAGCTTTGATGCAAATGACCCATAAGGAGTGGTGGAATCCCTAGTCTAGTAGAAACAAGAGAACAGTTATAGAACCAGAAACACATGGGCTACTTGCACATTGGTCATGTCTGTAGGAACCTGTTCACACACCACCAAGAAACTTGAAGACACAAAAGAGCACAGTGAGGTCAAAAATACTCTGTTGTAAAAAATAACAGTAATAAGCAAGTGCTAGTCAAAAGATGGAAAAACAGGGTATTTATTTGATACTTTTTTGCAAAAAAAATGTATACTAAGCTGCTCCACCAATCGTAAAGGTATACCCATACAGAGCAGTCCGAACTAATGTATATAATTCCTATCTGATGTATTTAAAAACCTGATCATCTGTATAATACCTGTATAAGCAGAGTTGAGAGAGGGAATATCCATGTGGATATGCTGAATGGAACAGCTTTGATGCAAATGACCCATAAGGAGTGGTGATCTCCCTAGTCTTGTAGAACCACGAAAACAATTATAGAACCAGAAACACATGGGCTACTTGCACATTGGACAAGTCTGTAGGAACCTGTTCACACACCACCAAGAAACTTGAAGACACAAAAGAGCACAATGAGGTCAAAAATTATCTGTTGTAAAAAATCATAGTAATAAGCAAGTGCTAGTCAAAAGATGGAAAAACAGGGTATTTACTTGATACTTTTTTTGCAAAAAAAATGTATACTAAGCTGCTCCACCAATCGTCAAGGTATACTGTTATGACCTGGTGGTCAGGACAATAATGGACCTGGTGGTTAAGAGCACACGGAATGACCTGATAGTTACTGATAATAAAGGACGAGCTCTGGGACGTGGGAACTCTGCTGACCGCAATCCCTAATCCTATCAAACACACTAGAAATAGCCGTGGATTGCGCCTAACGCTCCCTATGCAACTCGGCACAGCCTAAGGAACTAGCTAGCCCTGAAGATAGAAAAATAAAGCCTACCTTGCCTCAGAGAAATTCCCAAAAGGAAAAGGCAGCCCCCCACATATAATGACTGTGAGTAAAGATGAAAATACAAACACAGAGATTAAATAGATTTAGCAAAGTGAGGCCCGACTTACTGAACAGACCGAGGACAGGAAAGGTTACTTTGCGGTCAGCACAAAAACCTACAAAAAGACCATGCAGAGGGCGCAAAAAGACCATCCGCACCGACTCACTGAGAGATCCTGCCCTGGGCATGCTCAGTGTGTGCAAAGTAGGACTTAGTCCCAGAAAAGCCTGCTCACCGCAGAACAGTGCAGGGTACTATAGCAGACCCTGGAGAGGCAGTAGTAACCCTTTGCACAGTACCAGTCTCAGCGAGACGCTGGGAGCGACGTCTCCGCTGAGCAGGCTCCACTGCGGCCGATGCAGAATGGGAGACCGCACCAGACACGGATCGAGATTCCCCCTGTGCAGCAGAGGAAACTCGACTCCTAACATTTAGTTGATACTTTTTTGGCAAAAAAATGTATACTAAGTTGCTCCACCAATCGTCAAGGTATACCCATATAGAGCAGTCCTAACTAATGTATATAATCCCTATCTGATGTATTTAAAAGCCTGATCATCTGTATAGTACCTGTATAAGCAGGGTTCAGAGAGGGAATATCCATGTGGACATGCTGGATGGAACAGCTTTGATGCAAATGACCCATAAGGAGTGGTGGACTCCCTAGTCTTGAAGAACCAAAAGAACAATTATAGAACCAGAAACACATGGGCTACTTGCACATTGGACAAGTCTGTAGGAACCTGTTAACACACCACCAAGAAACTTGAAGACAAAAAAGAGCACAGTGAGGTCAAAAATACTCTGTTGTAAAAAAAAACACAGTAATAAGCAAGTGCTAGTCAAAAGATGGAAACAACAGGGTATTTAGTTGATACGTTTTTTTGCAAAAAATGTATACTAAGCTGCTCCACCAATCGTCAAGGTATACCCATATAGAGCAGTCCTAAATAATGTATATAATCCCTATCTGATGTATTTAAAAACCTGATCATCTGTATAGTACCTGTATAAGCAGGGTTCAGAGATGGAATTTCCATGTGGACAAGCTGGATGGAACAGCTTTGGTGCAAATGACCCATAAGGAGAGGTGGACTCCCTAGTCTTGTAGAAACAAGAGAACAATTATAGAACCAGAAACACATGGGCTACTTGCACATTTGACAAGTCTGTAGGAACCTGTTCACACACCACCAAGAAACTTGAAGACAAAAAAGAGCACAGTGAGGTCAAAAATACTCTGTTGTAAAAAAAAATCACAGTAATAAGCAAGTGCTAGTCAAAAGTTGGAAAAAAATGGGTATTTTGTTGATGCTTTTTTTGCAAAAAAAATGTATACTAAGTTGCTCCACCAATCGTCAAGGTATACCCATATAGAGCAGTCCTAACTAATGTATAAAATCCCTATCTGATGTTTTTAAAAGCCTGATCATCTGTATAGTACCTGTATAAGCAGGGTTCAGAGAGGGAATATCCATGTGGACATGCTGGATGGAACAGCTTTGATGCAAATGACCCATAAGGAGTGGTGGACTCCCTAGTCTTGTAGAACCAAGAGAACAATTATAGAAGCAGAAACACATGGGCTACTTGCACATTGGACAAGTCTGTAGGAACCTGTTCACACACCACCAAGAAACTTGAAGACACAAAAGAGCACAGTGAGGTCAAAAATACTCTGTTGTAAAAAAATCACAGTAATAAGCAAGTGCTAGTCAAAAGATGGAAACAACAGGGTATTTAGTTGATACTTTTTTTGCAAAAAAATGTATACTAAGCTGCTCCACGAATCGTCAAGGTATACCCATATAGAGCAGTCCTAACTAATGTATATAATCCCTATCTGATGTATTTAAAAGCCTGATCATCTGTATAGTACCTGTATAAGCAGGGTTCAGAGAGGGAATATCCATGTGGACATGCTGGATGGAACAGCTTTGTTGCAAATGACCCATAAGGAGTGGTGGACTCCCTAGTCTTGTAGAAACAAGAGAACAATTATAGAACCAGAAACACATGGGCTACTTGCACATTGGACAAGTCTGTAGGAACCTGTTCGCACACCACCAAGAAACTTGAAGACACAAAAGAGCACAGTGAGGTCAAAAATACTCTGTGGTAAAAAAAAATCACAGTAATAAGCAAGTGCTAGTCAAAAGTTGGAAAAAAACAGGGTATTTAGTTGATACTTTTTTTGCAAAAAAATGTATACTAAGCTGCTCCACGAATCGTCAAGGTATACCCATATAGAGCAGTCCTAACTAATGTATAAAATCCCTATCTGATGTATTTAAAAACCTGATCATCTGTATAGTACCTGTAAAAGCAGGGTTCAGAGAGGGAATAACCATGTGGACATGCTGGATGGAACAGCTTTGATGCAAATGACCCATAAGGAGTGGTGGACTCGCCAGTCTTGTAGAACCAAGAGAATAATTATAGAACCAGAAACACATGGGCTACTTGCACATTGGACAAGTCTGTAGGAACCTGTTCACACACCACCAAGAAACTTGAAGACACAAAAGAGCACAGTGAGGTCAAAAATACTCTGTTGTAAAAAAATCACAGTAATAAGCAAGTGCTAGTCAAAAGATGGAAACAACAGGGTATTTAGTTGATACTTTTTTTGCAAAAAAATGTATACTAAGCTGCTCCACGAATCGTCAAGGTATACCCATATAGAGCAGTCCTAACTAATGTATATAATCCCTATCTGATGTATTTAAAAGCCTGATCATCTGTATAGTACCTGTATAAGCAGGGTTCAGAGAGGGAATATCCATGTGGACATGCTGGATGGAACAGCTTTGTTGCAAATGACCCATAAGGAGTGGTGGACTCCCTAGTCTTGTAGAAACAAGAGAACAATTATAGAACCAGAAACACATGGGCTACTTGCACATTGGACAAGTCTGTAGGAACCTGTTCGCACACCACCAAGAAACTTGAAGACAAAAAAGAGCACAGTGAGGTCAAAAATACTCTGTTGTAAAAAAAAAATCACAGTAATAAGCAAGTGCTAGTCAAAAGTTGGAAAAAAATGGGTATTTTGTTGATGCTTTTTTTGCAAAAAAAATGTATACTAAGTTGCTCCACCAATCGTCAAGGTATACCCATATAGAGCAGTCCTAACTAATGTATAAAATCCCTATCTGATGTTTTTAAAAGCCTGATCATCTGTATAGTACCTGTATAAGCAGGGTTCAGAGAGGGAATATCCATGTGGACATGCTGGATGGAACAGCTTTGATGCAAATGACCCATAAGGAGTGGTGGACTCCCTAGTCTTGTAGAACCAAGAGAACAATTATAGAAGCAGAAACACATGGGCTACTTGCACATTGGACAAGTCTGTAGGAACCTGTTCACACACCACCAAGAAACTTGAAGACACAAAAGAGCACAGTGAGGTCAAAAATACTCTGTTGTACAAAAATAACAGTAATAAGCAAGTGCTAGTCAAAAGATGGAAACAACAGGGTATTTAGTTGATACTTTTTTTGCAAAAAATGTATACTAAGCTGCTCCCCCAATCGTCAAGGTATACCCATATAGAGCAGTCCTAAATAATGTATATAATCCCTATCTGATGTATTTAAAAAACTGATCATCTCTATAGTACCTGTAAAAGCAGGGTTCAGAGAGGGAATAACCATGTGGACATGCTGGATGGAACAGCTTTGATGCAAATGACCCATAAGGAGTGGTGGACTCGCCAGTCTTGTAGAACCAAGAGAATAATTATAGAACCAGAAACACATGGGCTACTTGCACATTGGACAAGTCTGTAGGAACCTGTTCACACACCACCAAGAAACTTGAAGACACAAAAGAGCACAGTGAGGTCAAAAATACTCTGTGGTAAAAAAAAATCACAGTAATAAGCAAGTGCTAGTCAAAAGTTGGAAAAAACAGGGTATTTAGTTGATACTTTTTTTTCAAAAAAAGTATACTAAGCTGCTCCACGAATCGTCAAGGTATACCCATATAGAGCAGTCCTAACTAATGTATAAAATCCCTATCTGATGTATTTAAAAACCTGATCATCTGTATAGTACCTGTAAAAGCAGGGTTCAGAGAGGGAATAACCATGTGGACATGCTGGATGGAACAGCTTTGATGCAAATGACCCATAAGGAGTGGTGGACTCGCCAGTCTTGTAGAACCAAGAGAATAATTATAGAACCAGAAACACATGGGCTACTTGCACATTGGACAAGTCTGTAGGAACCTGTTCACACACCACCAAGAAACTTGAAGACACAAAAGAGCACAGTGAGGTCAAAAATACTCTGTTGTAAAAAAATCACAGTAATAAGCAAGTGCTAGTCAAAAGATGGAAACAGGGTATTTAGTTGATATGTTTTTTTGCAAAAAATGTATACTAAGCTGCTCCACCAATCGTCAAGGTATACCCATATAGAGCAGTCCTAAATAATGTATAAAATCCCTATCTGATGTATTTAAAAACCTGATCATCTGTATAGTACCTGTATAAGCAGGGACAAGCTGGATGGAACAGCTTTGATGCAAATGACTCATAAGGAGTGGTGGACTCGCTAGTCTTGTAGAACCAAGAGAACAATTATAGAACCAGAAACACATGGGCTACTTGCACATTGGACAAGTTTGTCGGAACCTGATCACACACCACCAAGAAACTTGAAGACACAAAAGAGCACAGTGAGGTCAAAAATACTCTGTTGTAAAAAATCACAGTAATAAGCAAGTGCTAGTCAAAAGATGGAAAAAACAGGGTATTTAGTTGATACATTTTTTTGCAAATAAATGTATACTAAGTTGCTCCACCAATCGTCAAGGTATACCCATATAGAGCAGTCCTAACTAATGTATATAATCCCTATCTGATGTATTTAAAAACCTGATCATCTGTATAGTACCTGTAAAAGCAGGGTTCAGAGAGGGAATACCCATGTGGACATGCTGGATGGAACAGCTTTGATGCAAATGACCCATAAGGAGTGGTGGAATCCCTAGTCTAGTAGAAACAAGAGAACAGTTATAGAACCAGAAACACATGGGCTACTTGCACATTGGTCATGTCTGTAGGAACCTGTTCACACACCACCAAGAAACTTGAAGACACAAAAGAGCACAGTGAGGTAAAAAATACTCTGTTGTAAAAAATCACAGTAATAAGCAAGTGCTAGTCAAAAGATGGAAAAACAGGGTATTTATTTGATACTTTTTTGCAAAAAAATGTATACTAAGCTGCTCCACCAATCGTAAAGGTATACCCATATAGAGCAGTCCGAACTAATGTATATAATTCCTATCTGATGTATTTAAAAACCTGATCATCTGTATAATACCTGTATAAGCAGAGTTGAGAGAGGGAATATCCATGTGGATATGCTGAATGGAACAGCTTTGATGCAAATGACCCATAAGGAGTGGTGATCTCCCTAGTCTTGTAGAACCAAGAAAACAATTATAGAACCAGAAACACATAGGCTACTTGCACATTGGACAAGTCTGTAGGAACCTGTTCACACACCACCAAGAAACTTGAAGACACAAAAGAGCACAATGAGGTCAAAAATTATCTGTTGTAAAAAATCATAGTAATAAGCAAGTGCTAGTCAAAAGATGGAAAAACAGGGTATTTACTTGATACTTTTTTTGCAAAAAAAATGTATACTAAGCTGCTCCACCAATCGTCAAGGCGCAAAAAGACCCTCCGCACCGACTCACGGTGCGGAGGCGCTCCCTCTGCGTCCCAGAGCTTCCAGCAAGCAAGACAACAATAAAAATAGCAAGCTGGACAGAAAAATAGTAAACCAAAGAAATATAAGCTGGAACTTAGCTTATGCTGGGAAGACAGGTCACAAGAACGATCCAGGAGTGAACTAGACCAATACTGGAACATTGACAGGTGGCATGGAGCAAAGACCTAAGTAAAGTTAAATAGAGCAGCAGCTAACGAATTAACCTCGTCACCTGTGGAAGGAAACTCAGAAACACCCACCAGAGGAAGTCCATGGACAGAACCAGCCGAAGTACCACTCATGACCACAGGAGGGAGCCCGACAACGGAATTCACAACAGTACCCCCCCCCTTGAGGAGGGGTCACCGAACCCTCACCAGAGCCCCCAGGCCGACCAGGATGAGCCAAATGAAAGGCACGAACCAGATCGGCAGCATGAACATCAGAGGCAAAAACCCAGGAATTATCTTCTTGACCATAACCCTTCCACTTGACCAGGTACTGGAGTTTCCGTCTCGAAACACGAGAATCCAAATTCTTCTCCACCACATACTCCAACTCCCCCTCAACCAACACCGGGGCAGGAGGCTCAACGGATGGAACCACAGGCGCCACGTATCTCCGCAATAACGACCTATGGAACACATTATGGATGGCAAAAGAAGCAGGAAGGGCCAAACGAAATGACACAGGATTGATAACCTCAGAAATCTTATACGGACCAATGAAACGAGGCTTAAACTTAGGAGAGGAAACCTTCATAGGAACATAACGAGACGACAACCAAACCAAATCCCCAACACGAAGTCGGGGACCCACACAGCGCCGGCGGTTAGCGAAACGTTGAACCTTCTCCTGGGACAATGTCAAATTGTCCACCACATGAGTCCAAATCTGCTGCAACCTATCCACCACAGTATCTACACCAGGACAGTCCGAAGACTCAACCTGCCCTGAAGAGAAACGAGGATGGAAACCAGAATTGCAGAAAAACGGCGAAACCAAAGTAGCCGAGCTGGCCCGATTATTAAGGGCGAACTCAGCCAACGGCAAAAAGGACACCCAATCATCCTGATCAGCAGAAACAAAGCATCTCAGATATGTTTCCAAAGTTTGATTAGTTCGTTCGGTTTGGCCATTTGTCTGAGGATGGAAAGCCAAGGAAAGAGACAAATCAATGCCCATCCTAGCACAAATGGATCGCCAAAACCTCGAAACAAACTGGGAACCTCTGTCAGAAACGATGTTCTCCGGGATACCATGTAAACGAACCACATGCTGGAAAAATAATGGCACCAAATCAGAGGAGGAAGGCAATTTAGACAAAGGTACCAAATGGACCATCTTAGAAAAGCGATCACAAACCACCCAAATGACCGACATCTTTTGAGAGACGGGGAGATCCGAAATAAAATCCATAGAAATATGCGTCCAGGGCCTCTTCGGGACCGGCAAGGGCAAAAGCAACCCACTGGCACGAGAACAGCAGGGCTTAGCCCGAGCACAAGTCCCACAGGACTGCACAAAAGAACGCACATCCCGTGACAAAGACGGCCACCAGAAGGATCTAGCCACCAAATCTCTGGTACCAAAGATTCCAGGATGCCCAGCCAACACTGAACAATGAATCTCAGAGATAACTCTACTAGTCCATCTATCAGGGACAAACAGTTTCTCCGCTGGACAACAGTCAGGTCTATCAGCCTGAAATTTTTGCAGCACCCGCCTCAAATCAGGGAGATGGCAGACAAAATTACTCCCTCTTTGAGAATACCCGCCGGCTCAGGAACACCCGGAGAGTCAGGCACAAAACTCCTTGACAGGGCATCAGCCTTCACATTCTTAGAGCCCGGAAGGTACGAAACCACAAAATCAAAACGGGAGAAAAATAACGACCATCGAGCCTGTCTCGGATTCAACCGTTTGGCAGACTCAAGATAAGTCAAATTCTTGTGATCTGTCAAGACCACCACGCGATGCTTGGCTCCTTCCAGCCAATGACGCCACTTCTCGAATGCCCACTTCATGGCCAACAACTCACGATTACCAACATCATAGTTACGCTCAGCAGGTGAAAACTTTCTAGAAAAGAAAGCACATGGCTTCAACACCGAGCCATCAGAACTTCTTTGCGACAAAACAGCCCCTGCTCCAATCTCAGAAGCATCAACCTCAACCTGAAACGGGAGCGAAACATCTGGCTGGTACAACACAGGGGCAGAAGAAAAACGACGCTTCAACTCCTGAAAAGCCTCTACAGCTGCAGAAGACCAATTGACCACATCAGCACCCTTCTTGGTCAAATCAGTCAACGGTTTAGCAACAGTAGAAAAATTAGCGATGAAGCGCCGATAAAAATTAGCAAAGCCCAGGAACTTTTGCAGGCTCTTCACAGATGTCGGCTGAGTCCAATCGTAAATGGCCTGGACTTTAACAGGGTCCATCTCGATAGTAGAAGGGGAAAAAATGAACCCCAAAAATGAAACCTTCTGAACTCCAAAGAGACACTTTGACCCCTTCACAAACAAGGAATTCGCACGAAGGACCTGGAACACCATTCTGACCTGCTTCACATGAGACTCCCAATCATCCAAAAAGACCAAAATATCATCCAAATACACAATCAGGAATTTATCCAGGTACTCTCGGATGATGTCATGCATAATGGACTGAAATACTGATGGAGCATTGGAAAGCCCGAATGGCATAACCAGGTACTCAAAATGGCCCTCGGGCGTATTAAATGCTGTTTTCCATTCATCGCCTTGTTTAATACGCACAAGATTATACGCCCCTCGAAGATCTATCTTGGTGAACCAACTAGCCCCTTTAATACGAGCAAACAAATCAGACAGCAACGGCAAAGGATACTGAAATTTGACTGTAATTTTATTAAGAAGGCGGTAATCAATACAAGGTCTCAAAGAACCATCCTTCTTGGCCACAAAAAAAAACCCTGCTCCTAACGGTGATGACGACGGGCGAATATGGCCTTTCTCCAAGGACTCCTTTATATAACTCCGCATAGCGGCGTGCTCTGGCACAGATAAATTGAACAATCGGCCCTTAGGAAACTTACTACCAGGAATCAAATTAATTGCACAATCGCAATCCCTATGAGGAGGTAGGGCACCGGCTTTGGGCTCATCAAATACATCCCGATAATCCGACAAAAACTCTGGAACTTCAGAAGGAGTGGAAGACGAAATAGACAAAAATGGAACATCACCATGTACCCCCTGGCAACCCCAGCTGGACACAGACATAGATTTCCAGTCCAATACTGGATTATGAACCTGTAGCCATGGCAACCCCAAAACGACCACATCATGCAGATTATGCAACACCAGAAAGCGGATATCCTCCTGATGTGCAGGAGCCATGCACATGGTCAATTGGGTCCAATACTGAGGCTTATTCTTGGCCAAAGGCGTAGCATCAATTCCTCTCAATGGAATAGGATATTGCAAGGGCTCCAAGAAAAAACCACAGCGCCTAGCATACTCCAAGTCCATCAAATTCAGGGCAGCGCCTGAATCCACAAATGCCATAACAGAATAGGATGACACAGAGCAAATCAGAGTAACGGACAATAGAAATTTAGACTGTACCGTACCAATGGTGGCAGACCTAGTGAACCGCTTAGTGCGCTTAGGACAATCGGAGATAGCATGAGTGGAATCACCACAGTAAAACGTAAAAACATAGCCCATTCCGACGTCTGTGTTCTTGTCGTTCAGCTCTGGTCAAAGTCCTATCACATTGCATAGGCTCAGGCCCATGCTCAGATAGTACCGCCAAATGGTGCACAGCTTTACGCTCACGCAAGCGTCGATCGATCTGAATGGCCAAGGACATAGACTCATTCAGACCAGAAGGCATGGGAAACCCCACCATGACATCCTTAAGGGCTTCAGAGAGACCCTTTCTGAAGATTGCTGCCAGGGCACATTCATTCCACTGAGTGAGCACAGACCACTTTCTAAACTTCTGACAATATATCTCCGCTTCATCCTGACCCTGACACAGAGCCAGCAAGATTTTCTCTGCCTGATCCACTGAATTAGGTTCGTCATAAAGCAATCCAAGCGCCAGGAAAAACGCATCAACATCACGCAATGCCGGATCTCCTGGCGCAAGGGAAAATGCCCAGTCTTGAGGGTCACCACGTAACAAAGAAATAATGATCTTTACTTGTTGAACAGGGTCACCTGAGGAGCGAGGTTTCAAGGCAAGAAACAATTTACAATTATTTTTGAAATTCAAGAACTTAGATCTATCACCAGGGAACGGGAAGAAAAACATTAGACTTGAACAAAGAAGATCCAGGAAAACATACTCAGAAGGGAGGTAAGAACATTTCTAAAACAATCCACAGTGAGGAGATTGGAACAAAACAAAATCCTCTAAACTGCATGCTCGCAAACGCCAGAAGCCTGACAAACAAGATGGAAGAACTAGAAGCAGAAATATCTACAGGTAACTTTGACATAGTGGGAATAACCAAGACATGGTTAGATGAAAGCTATGACTGGGCAGTTAACTTACAGGGTTACAGTCTGTTTAGAAAGGATCGTAAAAATCGGAGAGGAGGAGGGGTTTGTCTCTATGTAAAGTCTTGTCTAAAGTCCACTTTAAGGGAGGATATTAGCGAAGGGAATGAGGATGTCGAGTCCATATGGGTCGAAATTCATGGAGGGAAAAATGGTAACAAAATTCTCATTGGGGTCTGTTACAAACCCCCAAATATAACAGAAATCATGGAAAGTCTACTTCTAAAGCAGATAGATGAAGCTGCAACCCATAATGAGGTCCTGGTTATGGGGGACTTTAACTACCCGGATATTAACTGGGAAACAGAAACCTGTGAAACCCATAAAGGCAACAGGTTTCTGCTAATAACCAAGAAAAATTATCTTTCACAATTGGTGCAGAATCCAACCAGAGGAGCAGCACTTTTAGACCTAATACTATCTAATAGACCTGACAGAATAACAAATCTGCAGATGGACGGGCATCTAGGAAATAGCGACCACAATATTGTACAGTTTCACCTGTCTTTCACTAGGGGGACTTGTCAGGGAGTCACAAAAACATTGAACTTTAGGAAGGCAAAGTTTGAACAGCTTAGAGATGCCCTTAATCTGGTAGACTGGGACAATATCCTCAGAAATGAGAATACAGATAATAAATGGGAAATGTTTAAGAACATCCTAAATAGGCAGTGTAAGCGGTTTATACCTTGTGGGAATAAAAGGACTAGAAATAGGAAAAACCCAATGTGGCTAAACAAAGAAGTAAGACAGGCAATTAACAGTAAAAAGAAAGCATTTGCACTACTAAAGCAGGATGGCACCATTGAAGCTCTAAAAAACTATAGGGAGAAAAATACTTTATCTAAAAAACTAATTAAAGCTGCCAAAAAGGAAACAGAGAAGCACATTGCTAAGGAGAGTAAAACTAATCCCAAACTGTTCTTCAACTATATCAATAGTAAAAGAATAAAAACTGAAAATGTAGGCCCCTTAAAAAATAGTGAGGAAAGAATGGTTGTAGATGACGAGGAAAAAGCTAACATATTAAACACCTTCTTCTCCACGGTATTCACGGTGGAAAATGAAATGCTAGGTGAAATCCCAAGAAACAATGAAAACCCTATATTAAGGGTCACCAATCTAACCCAAGAAGAGGTGCGAAACCGGCTAAATAAGATTAAAATAGATAAATCTCCGGGTCCGGATGGCATACACCCACGAGTGCTAAGAGAACTAAGTAATGTAATAGATAAACCATTATTTCTTATTTTTAGGGACTCTATAGCGACAGGGTCTGTTCCGCAGGACTGGCGCATAGCAAATGTGGTGCCAATATTCAAAAAGGGCTCTAAAAGTGAACCTGGAAATTATAGGCCAGTAAGTCTAACCTCTATTGTTGGTAAAATATTTGAAGGGTTTCTGAGGGATGTTATTCTGGATTATCTCAATGAGAATAACTGTTTAACTCCATATCAGCATGGGTTTATGAGAAATCGCTCCTGTCAAACCAATCTAATCAGTTTTTATGAAGAGGTAAGCTATAGGCTGGACCACGGTGAGTCATTGGACGTGGTATATCTCGATTTTTCCAAAGCGTTTGATACCGTGCCGCACAAGAGGTTGGTACACAAAATGAGAATGCTTGGTCTGGGGGAAATTGTGTGTAAATGGGTTAGTAACTGGCTTAGTGATAGAAAGCAGAGGGTGGTTATAAATGGTATAGTCTCTAACTGGGTCGCTGTGACCAGTGGGGACCGCAGGGGTCGGTATTGGGACCTGTTCTCTTCAACATATTCATTAATGATCTGGTAGAAGGTTTACACAGTAAAATATCGATATTTGCAGATGATACAAAACTATGTAAAGCAGTTAATACAAGAGAAGATAGTATTCTGCTACAGATGGATCTGGATAAGTTGGAAACTTGGGCTGAAAGGTGGCAGATGAGGTTTAACAATGATAAATGTAAGGTTATACACATGGGAAGAAGGAATCAATATCACCATTACACACTGAATGGGAAACCACTGGGTAAATCTGACAGAGTGAAGGACTTGGGGATCCTAGTTAATGATAAACTTACCTGGAGCAGCCAGTGCCAGGCAGCAGCTGCCAAGGCAAACAGGATCATGGGGTGCATTAAAAGAGGTCTGGATACACATGATGAGAGCATTATACTGCCTCTGTACAAATCCCTAGTTAGACCGCACATGGAGTACTGTGTCCAGTTTTGGGCACCAGTGCTCAGGAAGGATATAATGGAACTAGAGAGAGTACAAAGGAGGGCAACAAAATTAATAAAGAGGATGGGAGAACTACAATACCCAGATAGATTAGCGAAATTAGGATTATTTAGTCTAGAAAAAAGACGACTGAGGGGCGATCTAATAACCATGTATAAGTATATAAGGGGACAATACAAATATCTCGCTGAGGATCTGTTTATACCAAGGAAGGTGACGGGCACAAGGGGGCATTCTTTGCGTCTGGAGGAGAGAAGGTTTTTCCACCAACATACATAGTAACATAGTAACATAGTTAGTAAGGCCGAAAAAAGACATTTGTCCATCCAGTTCAGCCTATATTCCATCATAATAAATACCCAGATCTACGTCCTTCTACAGAACCTAATAATTGTATGATACAATATTGTTCTGCTCCAGGAAGACATCCAGGCCTCTCTTGAACCCCTCGACTGAGTTCGCCATCACCACCTCCTCAGGCAAGCAATTCCAGATTCTCACTGCCCTAACAGTAAAGAATCCTCTTCTATGTTGGTGGAAAAACCTTCTCTCCTCCAGACGCAAAGAATGCCCCCTTGTGCCCGTCACCTTCCTTGGTATAAACAGATCCTCAGCGAGATATTTGTATTGTCCCCTTATATACTTATACATGGTTATTAGATCGCCCCTCAGTCGTCTTTTTTCTAGACTAAATAATCCTAATTTCGCTAATCTATCTGGGTATTGTAGTTCTCCCATCCCCTTTATTAATTTTGTTGCCCTCCTTTGTACTCTCTCTAGTTCCATTATATCCTTCCTGAGCACCGGTGCCCAAAACTGGACACAGTACTCCATGTGCGGTCTAACTAGGGATTTGTACAGAGGCAGTATAATGCTCTCATCATGTGTATCCAGACCTCTTTTAATGCACCCCATGATCCTGTTTGCCTTGGCAGCTGCTGCCTGGCACTGGCTGCTCCAGGTAAGTTTATCATTAACTAGGATCCCCAAGTCCTTCTCCCTGTCAGATTTACCCAGTGGTTTCCCGTTCAGTGTGTAATGGTGATATTGATTCCCTCTTCCCATGTGTATAACCTTACATTTATCATTGTTAAACCTCATCTGCCACCTTTCAGCCCAAGTTTCCAACTTATCCAGATCCATCTGTAGCAGAATACTATCTTCTCTTGTATTAACTGCTTTACATAGTTTTGTATCATCTGCAAATATCGATATTTTACTGTGTAAACCTTCTACCAGATCATTAATGAATATGTTAAAGAGAACAGGTCCCAATACTGACCCCTGCGGTACCCCACTGGTCACAGCGACCCAGTTAGAGACTATACCATTTATAACCACCCTCTGCTTTCTATCACTAAGCCAGTTACTAACCCATTTACACACATTTTCCCCCAGACCAAGCATTCTCATTTTGTGTACCAACCTCTTGTGCGGCACGGTATCAAACGCTTTGGAAAAATCGAGATATACCACGTCCAATGACTCACCGTGGTCCAGTCTATAGCTTACCTCTTCATAAAAACTGATTCGATTGGTTTGACAGGAGCGATTTCTCATAAACCCATGCTGATATGGAGTTAAACAGTTATTCTCATTGAGATAATCCAGAATAACATCCCTCAGAAACCCTTCAAATATTTTACCAACAATAGAGGTTAGACTTACTGGCCTATAATTTCCAGGTTCACTTTTAGAGCCCTTTTTGAATATTGGCACCACATTTGCTATGCGCCAGTCCTGCGGAACAGACCCTGTCGCTATAGAGTCACTAAAAATAAGAAATAATGGTTTATCTATTACATTACTTAGTTCTCTTAGTACTCGTGGGTGTATGCCATCCGGACCCGGAGAGTTATCTATTTTAATCTTATTTAGCCGGTTTCGCACCTCTTCTTGGGTTAGATTGGTGACCCTTAATATAGGGTTTTCATTGTTTCTTGGGATTTCACCTAGCATTTCATTTTCCACCGTGAATACCGTGGAGAAGAAGGTGTTTAATATGTTAGCTTTTTCCTCGTCATCTACAACCATTCTTTCCTCACTATTTTTTAAGGGGCCTACATTTTCAGTTTTTATTCTTTTACTATTGATATAGTTGAAGAACAGTTTGGGATTAGTTTTACTCTCCTTAGCAATGTGCTTCTCTGTTTCCTTTTTGGCAGCTTTAATTAGTTTTTTAGATAAAGTATTTTTCTCCCTATAGTTTTTTAGAGCTTCAATGGTGCCATCCTGCTTTAGTAGTGCAAATGCTTTCTTTTTACTGTTAATTGCCTGTCTTACTTCTTTGTTTAGCCACATTGGGTTTTTCCTATTTCTAGTCCTTTTATTCCCACAAGGTATAAACCGCTTACACTGCCTATTTAGGATGTTCTTAAACATTTCCCATTTATTATCTGTATTCTCATTTCTGAGGATATTGTCCCAGTCTACCAGATTAAGGGCATCTCTAAGCTGTTCAAACTTTGCCTTCCTAAAGTTCAATGTTTTTGTGACTCCCTGACAAGTCCCCCTAGTGAAAGACAGGTGAAACTGCACAATATTGTGGTCGCTATTTCCTAAATGCCCAACCACCTGCAGATTTGTTATTCTGTCAGGTCTATTAGATAGTATTAGGTCTAAAAGTGCTGCTCCTCTGGTTGGATTCTGCACCAATTGTGAAAGATAATTTTTCTTGGTTATTAGCAGAAACCTGTTGCCTTTATGGGTTTCACAGGTTTCTGTTTCCCAGTTAATATCCGGGTAGTTAAAGTCCCCCATAACCAGGACCTCATTATGGGTTGCAGCTTCATCTATCTGCTTTAGAAGTAGACTTTCCATGCTTTCTGTTATATTTGGGGGTTTGTAACAGACCCCAATGAGAATTTTGTTACCATTTTTCCCTCCATGAATTTCAACCCATATGGACTCGACATCCTCATTCCCTTCGCTAATATCCTCCCTTAAAGTGGACTTTAGACAAGACTTTACATAGAGACAAACCCCTCCTCCTCTCCGATTTTTACGATCCTTTCTAAACAGACTGTAACCCTGTAAGTTAACTGCCCAGTCATAGCTTTCATCTAACCATGTCTCGGTTATTCCCACTATGTCAAAGTTACCTGTAGATATTTCTGCTTCTAGTTCTTCCATCTTGTTTGTCAGGCTTCTGGCGTTTGCGAGCATGCAGTTTAGAGGATTTTGTTTTGTTCCAATCTCCTCACTGTGGATTGTTTTAGAAATGTTCTTACCTCCCTTCTGAGTATGTTTTCCTGGGTCGTCTTTGTTCGAGTCTAATGTTTTTCTTCCCGTCCCCTCTTCTTCTAGTTTAACGCCCTCCTGATGAGTGTAGCGAGTCTTCTGGCGAATGTGTGTTTCCCAGGTTTGTTGAGGTGTAGTCCGTCTCTGGCGAGGAGTCCATCATACCAGTAATTCACACCGTGGTCCAGGAATCCAAATCCTTGTTGTCTGCACCATCGTCTTAGCCAGTTGTTTGCATCAAGGATCCTGTTCCATCTCCTGGTGCCATGCCCGTCTACTGGAAGGATAGAAGAAAAAACTACCTGTGCATCCAGTTCCTTTACTTTCTTCCCCAACTCTTCAAAGTCCTTGCAGATTGTCGGTAGGTCCTTCCTTGCCGTGTCATTGGTGCCAACATGTATCAGAAGAAATGGGTGGACGTCCTTGGAGCTGAAGAGCTTTGGTATCCTATCGGTCACATCCTTGATCATCGCACCTGGAAGGCAGCATACTTCTCTTGCAGTTATGTCCGGTCTGCAGATGGCTGCTTCGGTGCCTCTCAGTAGTGAGTCTCCCACCACCACCACTCTTCGTTGCTTCTTGGCTGTACTTTTTGCTGTCACTTGTTGCTGTGTGCCCTTTTCTTTTTTGCTTGCTGGTATTGCTTCATTCTTAGGTGTGCCATCTTCATCCTCTACAAAGATTTGATATCGGTTCTTCAGTTGTGTGGTTGGTGATTTCTCCATGGTCTTCTTGCTTCTTTTGGTCACATGCTTCCACTCATCTGCTTTTGGAGGTTCTCTGACACTTTTTGCACCTTCTGTGACCAGTAGAGATGCTTCTGTTCTGTCTAGAAAGTCTTCATTCTCTTTGATGAGTTTCAAAGTTGCTATTCTTTCTTCCAGACCCCGCACCTTTTCTTCTAAAAGGGCAACTAGTCTACACTTCTGACAGGTGAAATTGGATTCTTCTTCTGGTCGATCTGTGAACATGTAGCACATGCTGCAGCTCACCATGTAGGTTGTCACATCTGCCATGTTGCTCCTAGATCCTGCTGACTTGCTGTGTGTTTTCCTTCTTGTGTAATCTACTCAGCCAAGCTCTCTTGCAATAATGTCCTACAGGCAAAAATTCTTACGGCGCGCGGTTTGGTGATGCTTTCGAAGCAGCTGGTCCCGGCTGTACCCAACGATCTTCTAGCTTAGGGAGACTTCGCTTCTCCCAGAAGGCACCTGGAATATGCAAATTAGCCTCCTGAAGCTTGAATCCCTGGTTTGGTGATGCTTTCGAAGCAGCTGGTCCCGGCTGTACCCAACGATCTTCTAGCTTAGGGAGACTTCGCTTCTCCCAGAAGGCACCTGGAATATGCAAATTAGCCTCCTGAAGCTTGAATCCCTGGTTTGGTGATGCTTTCGAAGCAGCTGGTCCCGGCTGTACCCAACGATCTTCTAGCTTAGGGAGACTTCGCTTCTCCCAGAAGGCACCTGGAATATGCAAATTAGCCTCCTGAAGCTTGAATCCCTGGTTTGGTGATGCTTTCGAAGCAGCTGGTCCCGGCTGTACCCAACGATCTTCTAGCTTAGGGAGACTTCGCTTCTCCCAGAAGGCACCTGGAATATGCAAATTAGCCTCCTGAAGCTTGAATCCCTGGTTTGGTGATGCTTTCGAAGCAGCTGGTCCCGGCTGTACCCAACGATCTTCTAGCTTAGGGAGACTTCGCTTCTCCCAGAAGGCACCTGGAATATGCAAATTAGCCTCCTGAAGCTTGAATCCCTGGTTTGGTGATGCTTTCGAAGCAGCTGGTCCCGGCTGTACCCAACGATCTTCTAGCTTAGGGAGACTTCGCTTCTCCCAGAAGGCACCTGGAATATGCAAATTAGCCTCCTGAAGCTTGAATCCCTGGTTTGGTGATGCTTTCGAAGCAGCTGGTCCCGGCTGTACCCAACGATCTTCTAGCTTAGGGAGACTTCGCTTCTCCCAGAAGGCACCTGGAATATGCAAATTAGCCTCCTGAAGCTTGAATCCCTGGTTTGGTGATGCTTTCGAAGCAGCTGGTCCCGGCTGTACCCAACGATCTTCTAGCTTAGGGAGACTTCGCTTCTCCCAGAAGGCACCTGGAATATGCAAATTAGCCTCCTGAAGCTTGAATCCCTGGTTTGGTGATGCTTTCGAAGCAGCTGGTCCCGGCTGTACCCAACGATCTTCTAGCTTAGGGAGACTTCGCTTCTCCCAGAAGGCACCTGGAATATGCAAATTAGCCTCCTGAAGCTTGAATCCCTGGTTTGGTGATGCTTTCGAAGCAGCTGGTCCCGGCTGTACCCAACGATCTTCTAGCTTAGGGAGACTTCGCTTCTCCCAGAAGGCACCTGGAATATGCAAATTAGCCTCCTGAAGCTTGAATCCCTGGTTTGGTGATGCTTTCGAAGCAGCTGGTCCCGGCTGTACCCAACGATCTTCTAGCTTAGGGAGACTTCGCTTCTCCCAGAAGGCACCTGGAATATGCAAATTAGCCTCCTGAAGCTTGAATCCCTGGTTTGGTGATGCTTTCGAAGCAGCTGGTCCCGGCTGTACCCAACGATCTTCTAGCTTAGGGAGACTTCGCTTCTCCCAGAAGGCACCTGGAATATGCAAATTAGCCTCCTGAAGCTTGAATCCCTGGTTTGGTGATGCTTTCGAAGCAGCTGGTCCCGGCTGTACCCAACGATCTTCTAGCTTAGGGAGACTTCGCTTCTCCCAGAAGGCACCTGGAATATGCAAATTAGCCTCCTGAAGCTTGAATCCCTGGTTTGGTGATGCTTTCGAAGCAGCTGGTCCCGGCTGTACCCAACGATCTTCTAGCTTAGGGAGACTTCGCTTCTCCCAGAAGGCACCTGGAATATGCAAATTAGCCTCCTGAAGCTTGAATCCCTGGTTTGGTGATGCTTTCGAAGCAGCTGGTCCCGGCTGTACCCAACGATCTTCTAGCTTAGGGAGACTTCGCTTCTCCCAGAAGGCACCTGGAATATGCAAATTAGCCTCCTGAAGCTTGAATCCCTGGTTTGGTGATGCTTTCGAAGCAGCTGGTCCCGGCTGTACCCAACGATCTTCTAGCTTAGGGAGACTTCGCTTCTCCCAGAAGGCACCTGGAATATGCAAATTAGCCTCCTGAAGCTTGAATCCCTGGTTTGGTGATGCTTTCGAAGCAGCTGGTCCCGGCTGTACCCAACGATCTTCTAGCTTAGGGAGACTTCGCTTCTCCCAGAAGGCACCTGGAATATGCAAATTAGCCTCCTGAAGCTTGAATCCCTGGTTTGGTGATGCTTTCGAAGCAGCTGGTCCCGGCTGTACCCAACGATCTTCTAGCTTAGGGAGACTTCGCTTCTCCCAGAAGGCACCTGGAATATGCAAATTAGCCTCCTGAAGCTTGAATCCCTGGTTTGGTGATGCTTTCGAAGCAGCTGGTCCCGGCTGTACCCAACGATCTTCTAGCTTAGGGAGACTTCGCTTCTCCCAGAAGGCACCTGGAATATGCAAATTAGCCTCCTGAAGCTTGAATCCCTGGTTTGGTGATGCTTTCGAAGCAGCTGGTCCCGGCTGTACCCAACGATCTTCTAGCTTAGGGAGACTTCGCTTCTCCCAGAAGGCACCTGGAATATGCAAATTAGCCTCCTGAAGCTTGAATCCCTGGTTTGGTGATGCTTTCGAAGCAGCTGGTCCCGGCTGTACCCAACGATCTTCTAGCTTAGGGAGACTTCGCTTCTCCCAGAAGGCACCTGGAATATGCAAATTAGCCTCCTGAAGCTTGAATCCCTGGTTTGGTGATGCTTTCGAAGCAGCTGGTCCCGGCTGTACCCAACGATCTTCTAGCTTAGGGAGACTTCGCTTCTCCCAGAAGGCACCTGGAATATGCAAATTAGCCTCCTGAAGCTTGAATCCCTGGTTTGGTGATGCTTTCGAAGCAGCTGGTCCCGGCTGTACCCAACGATCTTCTAGCTTAGGGAGACTTCGCTTCTCCCAGAAGGCACCTGGAATATGCAAATTAGCCTCCTGAAGCTTGAATCCCTGGTTTGGTGATGCTTTCGAAGCAGCTGGTCCCGGCTGTACCCAACGATCTTCTAGCTTAGGGAGACTTCGCTTCTCCCAGAAGGCACCTGGAATATGCAAATTAGCCTCCTGAAGCTTGAATCCCTGGTTTGGTGATGCTTTCGAAGCAGCTGGTCCCGGCTGTACCCAACGATCTTCTAGCTTAGGGAGACTTCGCTTCTCCCAGAAGGCACCTGGAATATGCAAATTAGCCTCCTGAAGCTTGAATCCCTGGTTTGGTGATGCTTTCGAAGCAGCTGGTCCCGGCTGTACCCAACGATCTTCTAGCTTAGGGAGACTTCGCTTCTCCCAGAAGGCACCTGGAATATGCAAATTAGCCTCCTGAAGCTTGAATCCCTGGTTTGGTGATGCTTTCGAAGCAGCTGGTCCCGGCTGTACCCAACGATCTTCTAGCTTAGGGAGACTTCGCTTCTCCCAGAAGGCACCTGGAATATGCAAATTAGCCTCCTGAAGCTTGAATCCCTGGTTTGGTGATGCTTTCGAAGCAGCTGGTCCCGGCTGTACCCAACGATCTTCTAGCTTAGGGAGACTTCGCTTCTCCCAGAAGGCACCTGGAATATGCAAATTAGCCTCCTGAAGCTTGAATCCCTGGTTTGGTGATGCTTTCGAAGCAGCTGGTCCCGGCTGTACCCAACGATCTTCTAGCTTAGGGAGACTTCGCTTCTCCCAGAAGGCACCTGGAATATGCAAATTAGCCTCCTGAAGCTTGAATCCCTGGTTTGGTGATGCTTTCGAAGCAGCTGGTCCCGGCTGTACCCAACGATCTTCTAGCTTAGGGAGACTTCGCTTCTCCCAGAAGGCACCTGGAATATGCAAATTAGCCTCCTGAAGCTTGAATCCCTGGTTTGGTGATGCTTTCGAAGCAGCTGGTCCCGGCTGTACCCAACGATCTTCTAGCTTAGGGAGACTTCGCTTCTCCCAGAAGGCACCTGGAATATGCAAATTAGCCTCCTGAAGCTTGAATCCCTGGTTTGGTGATGCTTTCGAAGCAGCTGGTCCCGGCTGTACCCAACGATCTTCTAGCTTAGGGAGACTTCGCTTCTCCCAGAAGGCACCTGGAATATGCAAATTAGCCTCCTGAAGCTTGAATCCCTGGTTTGGTGATGCTTTCGAAGCAGCTGGTCCCGGCTGTACCCAACGATCTTCTAGCTTAGGGAGACTTCGCTTCTCCCAGAAGGCACCTGGAATATGCAAATTAGCCTCCTGAAGCTTGAATCCCTGGTTTGGTGATGCTTTCGAAGCAGCTGGTCCCGGCTGTACCCAACGATCTTCTAGCTTAGGGAGACTTCGCTTCTCCCAGAAGGCACCTGGAATATGCAAATTAGCCTCCTGAAGCTTGAATCCCTGGTTTGGTGATGCTTTCGAAGCAGCTGGTCCCGGCTGTACCCAACGATCTTCTAGCTTAGGGAGACTTCGCTTCTCCCAGAAGGCACCTGGAATATGCAAATTAGCCTCCTGAAGCTTGAATCCCTGGTTTGGTGATGCTTTCGAAGCAGCTGGTCCCGGCTGTACCCAACGATCTTCTAGCTTAGGGAGACTTCGCTTCTCCCAGAAGGCACCTGGAATATGCAAATTAGCCTCCTGAAGCTTGAATCCCTGGTTTGGTGATGCTTTCGAAGCAGCTGGTCCCGGCTGTACCCAACGATCTTCTAGCTTAGGGAGACTTCGCTTCTCCCAGAAGGCACCTGGAATATGCAAATTAGCCTCCTGAAGCTTGAATCCCTGGTTTGGTGATGCTTTCGAAGCAGCTGGTCCCGGCTGTACCCAACGATCTTCTAGCTTAGGGAGACTTCGCTTCTCCCAGAAGGCACCTGGAATATGCAAATTAGCCTCCTGAAGCTTGAATCCCTGGTTTGGTGATGCTTTCGAAGCAGCTGGTCCCGGCTGTACCCAACGATCTTCTAGCTTAGGGAGACTTCGCTTCTCCCAGAAGGCACCTGGAATATGCAAATTAGCCTCCTGAAGCTTGAATCCCTGGTTTGGTGATGCTTTCGAAGCAGCTGGTCCCGGCTGTACCCAACGATCTTCTAGCTTAGGGAGACTTCGCTTCTCCCAGAAGGCACCTGGAATATGCAAATTAGCCTCCTGAAGCTTGAATCCCTGGTTTGGTGATGCTTTCGAAGCAGCTGGTCCCGGCTGTACCCAACGATCTTCTAGCTTAGGGAGACTTCGCTTCTCCCAGAAGGCACCTGGAATATGCAAATTAGCCTCCTGAAGCTTGAATCCCTGGTTTGGTGATGCTTTCGAAGCAGCTGGTCCCGGCTGTACCCAACGATCTTCTAGCTTAGGGAGACTTCGCTTCTCCCAGAAGGCACCTGGAATATGCAAATTAGCCTCCTGAAGCTTGAATCCCTGGTTTGGTGATGCTTTCGAAGCAGCTGGTCCCGGCTGTACCCAACGATCTTCTAGCTTAGGGAGACTTCGCTTCTCCCAGAAGGCACCTGGAATATGCAAATTAGCCTCCTGAAGCTTGAATCCCTGGTTTGGTGATGCTTTCGAAGCAGCTGGTCCCGGCTGTACCCAACGATCTTCTAGCTTAGGGAGACTTCGCTTCTCCCAGAAGGCACCTGGAATATGCAAATTAGCCTCCTGAAGCTTGAATCCCTGGTTTGGTGATGCTTTCGAAGCAGCTGGTCCCGGCTGTACCCAACGATCTTCTAGCTTAGGGAGACTTCGCTTCTCCCAGAAGGCACCTGGAATATGCAAATTAGCCTCCTGAAGCTTGAATCCCTGGTTTGGTGATGCTTTCGAAGCAGCTGGTCCCGGCTGTACCCAACGATCTTCTAGCTTAGGGAGACTTCGCTTCTCCCAGAAGGCACCTGGAATATGCAAATTAGCCTCCTGAAGCTTGAATCCCTGGTTTGGTGATGCTTTCGAAGCAGCTGGTCCCGGCTGTACCCAACGATCTTCTAGCTTAGGGAGACTTCGCTTCTCCCAGAAGGCACCTGGAATATGCAAATTAGCCTCCTGAAGCTTGAATCCCTGGTTTGGTGATGCTTTCGAAGCAGCTGGTCCCGGCTGTACCCAACGATCTTCTAGCTTAGGGAGACTTCGCTTCTCCCAGAAGGCACCTGGAATATGCAAATTAGCCTCCTGAAGCTTGAATCCCTGGTTTGGTGATGCTTTCGAAGCAGCTGGTCCCGGCTGTACCCAACGATCTTCTAGCTTAGGGAGACTTCGCTTCTCCCAGAAGGCACCTGGAATATGCAAATTAGCCTCCTGAAGCTTGAATCCCTGGTTTGGTGATGCTTTCGAAGCAGCTGGTCCCGGCTGTACCCAACGATCTTCTAGCTTAGGGAGACTTCGCTTCTCCCAGAAGGCACCTGGAATATGCAAATTAGCCTCCTGAAGCTTGAATCCCTGGTTTGGTGATGCTTTCGAAGCAGCTGGTCCCGGCTGTACCCAACGATCTTCTAGCTTAGGGAGACTTCGCTTCTCCCAGAAGGCACCTGGAATATGCAAATTAGCCTCCTGAAGCTTGAATCCCTGGTTTGGTGATGCTTTCGAAGCAGCTGGTCCCGGCTGTACCCAACGATCTTCTAGCTTAGGGAGACTTCGCTTCTCCCAGAAGGCACCTGGAATATGCAAATTAGCCTCCTGAAGCTTGAATCCCTGGTTTGGTGATGCTTTCGAAGCAGCTGGTCCCGGCTGTACCCAACGATCTTCTAGCTTAGGGAGACTTCGCTTCTCCCAGAAGGCACCTGGAATATGCAAATTAGCCTCCTGAAGCTTGAATCCCTGGTTTGGTGATGCTTTCGAAGCAGCTGGTCCCGGCTGTACCCAACGATCTTCTAGCTTAGGGAGACTTCGCTTCTCCCAGAAGGCACCTGGAATATGCAAATTAGCCTCCTGAAGCTTGAATCCCTGGTTTGGTGATGCTTTCGAAGCAGCTGGTCCCGGCTGTACCCAACGATCTTCTAGCTTAGGGAGACTTCGCTTCTCCCAGAAGGCACCTGGAATATGCAAATTAGCCTCCTGAAGCTTGAATCCCTGGTTTGGTGATGCTTTCGAAGCAGCTGGTCCCGGCTGTACCCAACGATCTTCTAGCTTAGGGAGACTTCGCTTCTCCCAGAAGGCACCTGGAATATGCAAATTAGCCTCCTGAAGCTTGAATCCCTGGTTTGGTGATGCTTTCGAAGCAGCTGGTCCCGGCTGTACCCAACGATCTTCTAGCTTAGGGAGACTTCACTTCTCCCAGAAGGCACCTGGAATATGCAAATTAGCCTCCTGAAGCTTGAATCCCTGGTTTGGAAGAGGATTCTTTACTGTTAGGGCAGTGAGAATCTGGAATTGCTTGCCTGAGGAGGTGGTGATGACGAACTCAGTTGAGGGGTTCAAGAGAGGCCTGGATGTCTTCCTGGAGCAGAACAATATTGTACCATACAATTAGGTTCTGTAGAAGGACGTAGATCTGGGGATTTATTATGATGGAATATAGGCTGACCTGGATGGACAAATGTCTTTTTTCGGCCTTACTAACTATGTTACTATGTTACTATGTTACCAAAAAACAAATCAGGAATTGGAATCCTAGGCTCTGACATCGGATTCTGAACCACAAAATCTTGAATGTTTTGTACCCTTGTAGTGAGATTATCCATCCAAGAGGACAGACCTTGAATGTCCATGTTTACACCAGTGTCCTGAACCACCCAGAGGTAAAGGGGAAAAGAGAGACAAAGCACACTGCAAAGAAAAAAAAATGGTCTCAGAACTTCTCTATCCCTCTATTGAGATGCATTAGTACTTTGGGCCACCTGTACTGTTATGACCTGGTGGTCAGGACATTAATGGACCTGGTGGTTAAGAGCACACGGAATGACCTGATAGTTACTGATAATAAAGGACGAGCTCTGGGACGTGGGAACTCTGCTGACCGCAATCCCTAATCCTATCAAAAACACTAGAAATAGCCGTGGATTGCGCCTAACGCTCCCTATGCAACTCGGCACAGCCTAAGGAACTAGCTTGCCCTGAAGATAGAAAAATAAAGCCTACCTTGCCTCAGAGAAATTCCCCAAAGGAAAAGGCAGCCCCCCACATATAATGACTGTGAGTAAAGATGAAAATACAAACACAGAGATGAAATAGATTTAGCAAAGTGAGGCCCGACTTACTGAACAGACAAAGGATAGGAAAGTTTACTTTGCGGTCAGCACAAAAACCTACAAAAAGACCACGCAGAGGGCGCAAAAAGACCCTCCGCACCGACTCACGGTGCGGAGGCGCTCCCTCTGCGTCCCAGAGCTTCCAGAAAGCAAGACAACAATAAAAATAGCAAGCTGGACAGAAAAATAGTAAACCAAAGAAATACAAGCTGGAACTTAGCTTATGCTGGGAAGACAGGTCACAAGAACGATCCAGGAGTGAACTAGACCAATACTGGAACATTGACAGGTGGCATGGAGCAAATATCTAAGTGGAGTTAAATAGAGCAGCAGCTAACGAATTAACCTCATCACCTGTGGAAGGAAACTCAGAAACACCCACCAGAGGAAGTCCATGGACAGAACCAGCCGAAGTACCACTCATGACCACAGGAGGGAGCCCGACAACAGAATTCACAACAGTATACCCATAATAGAGGAGTCCTAACTAATGTATATAATCCCTATCTGATGTATTTAAAAGCCTGATCATCTGTATAGTACCTGTTTAAGCAGGGTTCAGAGAGGGAATATCCATGTGGACATGCTGGTTGGAACAGCTTTGATGCAGATGACCCATAAGGAGTGGTGGACTCGTCTTGTAGAAACAAGATAACAATTATAGAACCAGAAACACATGGGCTACTTGCACATTGGACAAGTCTGAAGGAACCTGTTCACACACCACCAAGAAACTTGAAGACACAAAAGAGCAGTGAGGTCAAAAATACTCTGTTGTAAAAAAATCACAGTAATAAGCAAGTGCTAGTCAAAAGATGGAAAAAACAGGGTATTTAGTTGATACTTTTTTTTTTCAAAAAAATGTATACCAAGCTGCTCCACCAATCGTACCCATATATAATCCCTATCTGATGTATTTCTCTTTTTCCTTCTTTTGACTAGCACTTGCTTATTACTGTGATTCACTATCCCCATCTATCCCCCACCCCCTGAAGATGGCTGGACCATCATTGTAAATACATCATTGTACATACACACCTGTGCTTTGTATCTCCACCTCCTCGTAGATTGTAAGCTCTCATGAGCAGGGTCGTTTTATTTCGCTTCAATTATTGTATTGTTAACGTTGTTACTCATGACTGTTGTCTTTGAAACTGTTAAACTGTAAAGCGCTGCGGAATATGTTGGCGCTAAATAAAGATTATTATTATTATTTATGTCGTGAGCACCTTGAGGACCGCGTTCCACCAATGGATCAGGGGACTATCTGTGAACAGTTTTGAGGACTTAACGGATCTTATGGTCAAAGATCAATTTCTTCACCTGTGCCCCACGGATGTGCGACAATTTGTGTGTGATCGGGAGCCACAAACTGCAGATCAGGCTGCAAGGATTGCGGACTGCTATGTGGCTAACAGGATGCCTGAGGTGCGGAAGCCATCGGGATTCAGATGGAGGGGAGGTAAGCCAAACGGGGACCCTTCTCCCTCTGCCGGACGATCACCAGTGCTGTCCAAGCCCACCTCCTATGGGGCCCCGGGGAATAGACATTCTCTAGGCGATGCACGCCGATGCTTCTCCTGCAACAAAGTGGGACATGTTAGCGCTGTCTGCCCTGATAGGGAGAAACGCCCAACTACAACCACAAAGCCGTCTGTGCCCCCACCATTTGTCCTTATTGTGGCCGGCACTGATGCAAGGGCTAATGAAAACTGTCAATCTGTCACTGTTGGCAATAAAGTCACCATTGGTCTCAGGGACACTGGGGCAGAGGTGACCCTGGTGCGTCCAGCCATGATAACCCCTGCCGATATCATACCAGGAAAGACTATGTCTATAACCGGGATTGGAGGGGTCAGCCCTGCCGTGCCCATGGCCGTGTCTACCTGGACTGGAGAGCAGGGAAGGGACTGAGAGAAGTGGGAATATCAGAGGCTATTCCCACCAATGTGTCGCTAGGCACGGACCTGGGGAGGATGGTGTCCCACTATGTTTCTCCCTTGCAAGTAAATGATACAGACAAGGTGGAAGAAAGTGACCTACCTGAGATGTTGTGCGAGAAGGGAAAATGTCCCAATGCAAAGGACTGTAAATATGTGGCAGCTGTGACCCAGTCAGGCTGCGGCTCAGACTCGAGATTAGAGGATGAGTCTCAGGCAGAACTGCCAGGACAGGAGGCCCATACTGTGGTCCCGGAGCCTCTGGCAAAGAGAGAGTATACTGGGACCAGGGCAGACTGTATACAGAGGCTATCCACACTGATACTACAGAAGCTGGGGACTTTGAAAGGCGGCTGATCGTCCCTTATCGATTTTGGGAACAATTATTGAGGATTGCCCATGAAATTCCTTTGGCCGGACACCTTGGAATACAAAAGACTAAAGCTCGCCTGACACATAACTTCTATTGACCCAAGATGGAGACAGAAATTGCCAATTACTGCCGATCGTGCGTAGTTTGTCAGAGAGTTGGAAAGTCTGTGAATATACAGAAAGCTCCATTGATACCACTGCCTGTGATCGATGAACCTTTCCAGCGAGTGGCTGTGGATATCATAGGGCCACTTGCAATCCCTAGTAGCTCTGGCAAAAAGTACATCCTCACAGTGGTGGACTATGCTACACGATACCCAGAAGCTGTGGCACTATCCTCCATCCGAGCAGACAAAGTGGCGGATGCTTTACTGACTGTGTTCTCTCGTGTGGGTTTCCCCAGGGAAATGTTGACCGATCAGGGAACCCAGTTCATGTCTGATCTGATGGAAAGCCTCTGGGAAAGAATACAAGTACAGCATTTTGTGGCCAGCGCCTGTCATCCCCAAACCAACGGACTCTGCGAGCGTTTTAATGGAACATTAAAGCAAATGCTCAAAATGTTGGTGGAGACTGAAGGGAGAGACTGGGAGCGGTAACTTCCCCATCTGCTGTTTGCCTACAGAGAGGTACCCCAGGCGTCTACTGGATTCTCCCCCTTTGAACTGGTTTATGGGAGGAGGGTCAGGGGGCCACTTGATTTGATTAAGGACTCTTGGGAGGACGACCCCAGAACTACTGGAGTCTCAGTGGTCGAATATGTACTGCGGCTCAGAGAGAGAATGCAAAAACTGAGCAACCTGGCCCATGAGAACGTGACCCAGGCCCAAATCAACCAGAAGGTCTGGTACGACCGTAATGCCAGACTGAGGGCCTACGAGGAAGGGCAGAAGGTTTGGGTGTTGGTCCCTATGTTACAGAACAAATTGCAGGCCGCATGGGAGGGACCATATACTGTACATAAGCGGCTAAATGATATTAATTATGTGGTGACACTAGATGAGCATGCAAAGCGTCAGAAAGTGTTTCATGTGAATATGCTGAAGGCTCATCATGGCAGGGAGGCCTGTGTCTTACCTGTCTGTAGCCTGCCTGAAGAGGGGGAGGCTGATCTGTTATTAGATGTGGGGGCCGGGACTCAGTACATGGAGTTTCTGGAGTCAGCAGAGTTTAACCCTGAGCTACCTCTGGAGGGCTCAACTTCACCGTGATAACAGATCATTACCCATTCAGTTGGCCCAACAGAGTAGTTGGGTACAATGGGAAATTGCTTAGATGGAGTCTGATATTACAGCAATATGATTTCACAATTCAGCATAAGAAGGGAGTCGATCATGGCAATGCTGATGGCCTATCTCGCCAAGGTGGGGTGGAACCAGATACATGCTCGGGAGCTGACCTATAAGTCAACCCCCACGCACGTTCATAAGGAGGGAGATGTGATAAAATATGTGTGTGTACATATATATATATATATGTGCAGTGACCTTATGTATAGGTATTTTGTGACTAGGAACATCTGTCCTGAAGACTGCAGGTTCGCACCCAGGTGTTAATATGTATTTTCCTGGGACAAGTAGAATTCTGTCTACAATCTCACCAGGGGGTCCTGCTGGAAGCCAAGAAGAAAGGTAACATTTGACACCTCCTAGCTCTTGGAAGAGAGATGTTAATTATGGCCGGATAGTATCTCTGTGAGAGCTGTTACACAAAGGATCTCAAGAGAAAATAATATATTCCTTGGGGGGGGTGCGGCTGTGGTCCAATAAAAAAACAAGCAATTATGATATTAACCTGAGGGGCTGGTCTAGAAACCTGACCTCCAGACCAAAGCTATAAATTAGGGCTGTATACAGAGACACGTGTTCACATGTGAGGGCAGCCGAAGCTGATGTGTTCCACCAACTCCATTCACCCCCCCAGGGAGCAGAAAGCAAACTACCAGTTAGATGATTTCTGTAAGTTTTCTCCTGTTATTTTTAGACTGTTTTGCATAAGTTTTATGTCTTTTTATTATCATATTTTTATACTGTTTCTTACTGTAAGCACTGACCCCTTTTGTATTAAAGTATAAAACTTTAATAATTTGAACCTAGAATGTTCTAAAAGAATCCATAGCCTAAGGTGTGTGAGCCTTATGAGTGGTAGACATTATTATTATTATTAATATTTCCGGGACTCATCGCCCGTGTATTCGATGAGTGGTGGCAGCGTGTATGAGCGGGTGTGTGGCCTGGGTCGGTGTGTGATTTATGGTCCCATTACAGCATAGGACGGAGGTTGAATGCTGGACTGAGAGTGGGGAGATAGATTAACCCTTGCAGGCACACCCCAAGTCATGTGCTGAGAGCGGGCACGTAACCAATTAGTTACACCACGGAGTAGGGATTTGTGACACTTGGGTATAGTGTGCTCTGGTTGTGGTGCGAGTTTGGCCTTCCCAATAATGAACCTAATGTGGTACTGACATTTGGAGTCTACAGTTTTGAGGTAGGCAACAGCGGCAATCTCTTTGACAGAAGCATCTGCAAATACGTACAGTCTTTGGCTTTGTATTTCAGTAGATGGTACAGGGGTGTATGGTCTTGGCACGTTCAGGTTGGAGAGGGCTGCTAATAAGTTCTTCCACCCTTCCCAATGGATCCTCTTATCAGGTGGCAGAGGTGCATCCCAGTCAGATGTTTCCCTAGTTAAGTCTCTCAGTAGGGCCTTGCCTTGTATAGTAACAGGAGCAGCCAAACCCAAGGGATCGTACAGACTGTTGATGGTAGACAGGACGCCTCTACGTGTGAAAGGCCTTTCTTCCTGGCTGACCTGAAAGGTGAAAGTGTCTGACTGTAGATTCCAGAGAAGCCCGAGGCTGTGTTGCATTGGTGCAGGGTCTGACCCCAGGTCCAGGTGTCTGAGGCCATTACATAAGTCCTGAAAAGGGAACGCTTCCATGAGTTCTTGGCTGTTTGAGGCTATTTTATGAAGCCTAAGGTTCGAGCAGGCAAGCATGTCCTGGGCTCTCCTGAGAAGACTGATGGCAGTCTCATTTGAAGGCATGGCTTTCAGACAGTCATCGACATAAAAGTCTTTTTCTATGAATTGTCTGACATCTGCTCCATATTCTGCTTCTCCTTCCTGAGCCGACCATTTGAGTCCGTAGATGGCGACTGCAGGTGAAGGACTGTTGCCAAAGATGTGCACTCTCATGCGATACTCTGTGACTTCTTTAGTAGGATCATTGTCTCTGTACCAGAAGAATCTTAGGAAGTTCCCACCTCTCTCTCATAAGGAAACAATGGAACATTTGCTGGATGTCAGCGATGAAGGCAATGGAATCCTTACGGAAGCACATAAGTACACCCAGCAGTTTGTTATTGAGGTCTGGTCCCATCAGTAGAACGTCATTCAGGGAGACATCATTAAACTTAGCACTGGAATCGAACACGACTCTAATCTGGCCTGGTTTCTTAGGGTGATATACTCCAAACATGGGTAGGAACCAGCATTCTTCAGGGTCTTTGAGAGTGGGAGCTAGTTCTGCGTGACAGTTTTCGAAAATCTTTGACATGAAGGAGAAAAAGTGATCTTTCATCTCTGGTTTCTTTTGTAGATTATGTTTGAGAGAGGAGAAACGTTGTAATGCCTGATTTCTGTTGTTCGGTGTTGTTCGACGTGGTCTGTGGGTTTTGAAGGGAAGAGGTGCGACCCAGCTGTTGGTCCCATCTTTATCAAGTCCCTTGTCCATTATCTCTAAGAACAACTTGTCCTCTACTGACATTGCCACTTGGCTGTCCTGCTTAGTTCTCTGGAAGACTGTGCCCCCTAACTGATCCTCATAGCTTCCCGACACTTTACTGCTGTCGTGAGTAAAGTCTATTAAATGATCAGGTAGTTGGATGCTGTGTGGCAGTTCCCTGACATGGAACTCATTGTTACAAGGTTGAAACAGAGATGGTCGTCCTTTCTCCAATGTATTTGTCAGCATGCTTGTCACAGAAGATGGGGCGTGCATGCGTCCCAAGCATACGTTGCCAATTATGACCCATCCTAGGTCTAGCCTTTGGGCATAGGGAGCATTGTGGAGTCCATTGATATGACGTCTCACTTTATGAACCTGCAGGATATCTCTCCCCAACAGCAGAATTATCTGGGCCTGATGGTCGAGTTCTGGTATAAGGTGTGCTATTCGTTTCAAGTGAGCGTGATGGATTGCTACATCTGGTGTAGGGATTTCAGATCTGTTGTCTGGGATCTGGTTACATTCGATGATCGTAGGTAGTGGTAGGCAGAATTGTCCATCTAAAGACTCGATCTGGTAGTCAGTAGCTTTCCTGCCTGCTGTTGTCACAGTACTTGCACACGTCTTTAATGAGTAGGGAGTACACTCTGACGAGGCATATTTTTGAATAGGACCTACTGTCTATTGTCCCTTTGCAGACTTCTGTACATTGTGAAGTAACATAGTTAGTAAGGCCGAAAAAAGACATTTGTCCATCCAGTTCAGCCTATATTCCATCATAATAAATACCCAGATCTACGTCCTTCTACAGAACCTAATAATTGTATGATACAATATTGTTCTGCTCCAGTGATCTCTGGCGTAGCTGTATCAGTGCTCCTTTCCTCCCCACCATGCTCACTGTCAGCTGGCATGTTTTGTGTACTCCATGGAGCTGGGCCAGGGTGTAGAGCAGTGGTATGGTCTGTGGTGCCACATTCTGTGCATTTTACACTGACCTTGCAATCCTTGACAAGATGAGTTGTGGATGAGCAACACTTGTAGCAGATACCGTTTTCTTTCAGGAAGCTTCTACATTCTGGCATATTTTCCTCTGAAGGCTCTGCATTTCAGGAGAGGATGAGGCTTCTGATGAAGTGGGCACTGCTTGTCAGGGTCCTGCACCTTTGTCTAGGATTGGGAGCAGCCAACAGACCTGTAATTAGAACCTGGAGAAGAAACATAAGGCTTGTATACTGCCACAGATGTTCTGCGTGGATTTGCAGGTGGTGACGATGTGGCATATGGTATTGCAAAGTCAAAGGTGGGATCCCTTCTCCGTGGTGTCACTTATTCGTCACGTGCCTGCTCTCACACGTGACTTGGGGTTGTGCCTGCAAGGGTTAATCTATCTCCCCACTCTCAGTCCAGCATTCAACCTCTGTCCTATGCTGTAATGAGAGCATAAATCACACACCGACCCAGGCCACACACCCGCTCATACGCGCTGCCACCACTCATCGAATACACAGGCGATGAGTCCTGGAACTAATAATACTAATAAAAATATGTCTATCACTCATAAGGCTCACACACCTTTTGGCTATGGATTCCTTTAGAACATTCAAGGTTCAACTTGTTAAAGTTTTATACTTTAATAGCAAAAGGTTCAATGCTTACAATAAGAAAAAGGTATAAAAATACGATAATAAAAAGACATACAACTTATGCAAACAATGTCAAAATAAACAGGAGAAAACTTACAGAAATTATCTAACTGGTAGTTGCTTTCTGCTCCCTGAGGGAAGGAAGAAGGTGGATTGAATCACATCAGCTTCTCAGGCTGCCCCATCATGTGAACACAATTCTGTGTCTGCAGCCTAAATTTATAACTTTGGTCTGAGGTCAGGTTTCTAGACCGGCCTCCCAGGTTAATATCATAATTGCGGTCTGTTTGATTGGGCACGGCAGCTCTACTAATGAATACATATTATTTTCCTCTGGAGACACGTGTGAGATGGTTCCCAGGGATAGCTTCTCTCAGGCTGCAATTTAGTATCTCCCCTCCAAGACCTACAAGGTGCCAAATGTTGCTTTTCTTTTCGGCCCTAGCTAGACCTCCTGGTGAGATCTGGAGACAGAATTTCTACTATTCCCAAGGAAGTACCTATTAACACCTAGGTGCGACTTGCCTTCAGGACAGATGTTACATTATCACTAGTCACACATATAACCCCAGACATATGTCCCTACACACATACAGTATAGATATATATATATACACAGATTTCACCACAGGATCATTTCTAATTCTCGCTTGTTGGTGTATAAAGTCTAGAAAAACGGAGAAGGGAGGGAATGGAACACTGTGTTTGTATTTGTACATGGAACCATGTGTGAGCCACCTCTCCTGTAGATTGTAGGGCAATTTTTGGACTATAGGGTTAACACCTCTGGCTGTGTCGAGGAATGCAAGTCCCTGTAGGTCGTCCTCCTATTTGGCAACTTGGACTTCCTTTAGCAGGTCGCTTAGTTCTCTAAGTTTCTGGAGACCTTTGTTAGATATTTTAGAGAAGTCATCGATTCTTTTGAACAAGGCTCTTTCTATTACTTCTGCTGAGCCATAACACTCATCCAGCCTCTTCCAGATCTCTTTGAGGCCAGTCTCAGGGCGGTTTATATTAATGTCTCTGATCCTTACTGCGTGTTTGACCGACTCTTCTCCCAGGTATTTGACTAAAAGGTCTATCTCTTCCCTGTGTTGTAGCCCCAAGTCTCTAGTGACTTTTGGAAGGAAGCTTTCCAAGCTCTGTAACCTTCAGCTCGGTCAGTGAATTTCATGAGTCCCTTGGCAACCAGTTCACGTCATGTGAAGAACTTAGCAAATTCTGTCATGAATCGGTTGTCAGCAGAGCATACTGGTTATGGGTCTGATAATGATGTGAGGTGCGTTCGTACCAGTTAGTGTCCTCAGGGTGGCGCCAGCCGGTGTCGTATTGCTTCGGTCTGACATACGGTGTGTCAGCAGGGTGATCCACGTTGGTTACCTGGTGAGGGGGTAGTCATTAGCAGAGTTGTTTTGCCTCACGTTTTTGAGTTCGTTTCTGTCCTGGAACTGAGCCTCATGACGACTCTCGCTCACTTCGCTGGAGACATCGAATTCTTGTTTTGGTACTGATTCAGGGTTATAGTTTGGATCAGGAAGTTCATTAACATACTGAGATGTGCGTTGTGGTGAGTCTTGCAGTGGAAACTCCAGACTCGACATACTGCTTTAGGTATGCAGCTTGGGGTTTTGTGCAGCTTCTAGTGATTCTTTTTTGGCGAAGGCTGCAGCAGCTTCCCTTTTTGCTGCTAGGCTTTCTAAGGCGGCATCCACGCGTGCCTTCTCTAACTGTGTCCTTCTCTCTTGGTCGGCTCTCTCTAAGCGTGACCTTCTCTCTTGGTCATCTAGGCATGATTTCTCTAATTTAAGTTGCATCTCTTGGTCAGCAAAGCTCGCTCGCATTTTGGCGGCTTCAGCATTTGCGCGGGCAAGGGCGACTGTGCTGCTGATGGATGTTGTCTTTGAGGAGATGGAAGTAACAGATCTTGTCCTGTGTGATTTGGGAGACATGGTGTCTTCGGAAAGTGCTTTGCTGTGCAGAGATTGCTGTAACTGTATTTAGTCTCTGTGTAGTGTTGTGAATTCTGTGGCCAAGCTCCCTCCTGTGGTCGAGAGTGGTATTTCGGCTGGTTCTGTCTATGAGCTTCCTTTGGTGGATGAGAGTGGTACTGCGGCTTCTGAGTTTCCTTCCTCAGGTGATGAGGTTAAGTCGTTAGGTGCTGCTCTATTTAACTCCACCTGGTGCTTTGATCCTGGCCTCCAGTCAATGTTCTAGTATTGGTCTTGCTTCCTCCTGGATCGTTCCTGTGGCCTGTCTATCCTGCATAAGCTAAGTTTTGCTTGTGTTATTTTTGTTTGCTATTTTTTCTGTCCAGCTTGCTATATTGGTTTTTCTTGCTTGCTGGAAGCTCTGAGACGCAGAGGGAGCACCTCCGTACCGTTAGTCGGTGCGGAGGGTCTTTTTGCCCCTCTGCGTGGTTGTTTGTAGGTTTTTGTGTTGACCGCAAAGCTATCTTTCCTATCCTCGGTCTATTCAGTAAGTCGGGCCTCACTTTGCTAGATCTATTTCATCTCTGTGTTTGTATTTTCATCTTACTCACAGTCATTATATGTGGGGGGCTGCCTTTTCCTTTGGGGAATTTCTCTGAGGCAAGGTAGGCTTATTTTTCTATCTTCAGGGCTAGTTAGTTTCTCAGGCTGTGCCGAGTTGCATAGGGAGCGTTAGGCGCAATCCACGGCTACCTCTAGTGTGGTGTGTTAGGATTAGGGATTGCGGTCAGCAAAGTTCCCACATCTCAGAGCTTGTCCTTTGTTTTTGGTAATTGTCAGGTCACTTTGTGTGCTCTGAACTTCAATGTCCATTGTGGTTCTGAATTACCTGTTCATAACAGTACTGGAGGCCCAAAGTACTAATGCTTCTCAATAGAGGGAAAAGAGAAGTTCTGAGACCATTTTTTTTTCTTTGCACTGTGTTCTGTCTTTCTTTTCCCCTTTACATGAGGGTGGTTCAGAACACAGGTGTGGACATGGACATTCAAGGTCTGTTCTCTTTGATGGACAATCTCGCTATAAATGTACAGAATATTCAAGATTTAGTGGTTCAGAATCCTATGTTAGAACCTAAAATTCCTATTCCTGAGTTATTTTCTGGAGATAGAGCTAAGTTTTTGAATTTTAAAAATAATTGTAAACTATTTCTGGCTTTGAAACCCCGCTCCTCTGGTGACCCAGTTCAACAAGTTAAGATCATTATTTCTTTATTACGTGGCGACCCTCAAGACTGGGCATTTTCCCTTGCGCCAGGAGATCCTGCATTATGTAATATTGATGCGTTTTTTCTGGCGCTCGGATTGCTGTACGACGAACCAAATTCAGTGGATCAGGCAGAGAAAAATTTGCTGGCTCTGTGTCAGGGTCAGGATGAGATAGAGATTTATTGTCAGAAGTTTAGAAAGTGGTCCGTGCTCACTCAATGGAATGAATGTGCGCTGGCAGCTATTTTCAGAAAGGGTCTCTCTGAAGCCCTTAAGGATGTCATGGTGGGATTTCCTATGCCTGCTGGTCTTAATGAGTCTATGTCTTTGGCCATTCAGATCGGTCGACGCTTGCGCGAGCGTAAATCTGTGCACCATTTGGCGGTATTATCTGAGCATGAACCTGAGCCTATGCAGTGCGATAGGACTTTGACCAGAGCTGAAAGGCAAGAACACAGACATCAGAATGGGCTGTGTTTCTACTGTGGTGATTCCACTCATGCTATCTCCGATTGTCCTAAGCGCACTAAGCGGTTCGCTAGGTCTGCCACCATTGGTACGGTACAGTCGAAATTTCTTTTGTCCGTTACTTTGATCTGCTCTTTGTCTTCCTATTCTGTCATGGCATTTGTGGATTCAGGCGCTGCCCTGAATTTGATGGACTTGGAGTATGCTAGGCGCTGTGGTTTTTTCTTGGAGCCCTTGCAGTATCCTATTCTATTGAGAGGAATTGATGCTACGCCTTTGGCCAAGAATAAGCCTCAGTATTGGACCCAGCTGACCATGTGCCTGGCTCCTGCGCACCAGGAGGATATTCGCTTTCTGGTGTTGCATGATCTGCATGATGTGGTCGTGTTGGGGTTGCCATGGCTACAAGTCCATAACCCAGTATTAGATTGGAAATCAGTGTCTGTGTCCAGCTGGGGTTGTCAGGGGGTACATGGTGATGTTCCATTTCTGTCTATTTCGTCATCCACCCCTTCTGAGGTCCCAGAGTTCTTGTCTGATTACCGGGATGTATTTGATGAGCCCAAGTCCAGTGCCCTACCTCCGCATAGGGATTGTGATTGTGCTATCGATTTGATTCCTGGTAGTAAGTTTCCTAAGGGTCGACTGTTTAATTTATCTGTACCTGAGCATGCCGCTATGCGGAGTTACGTGAAGGAGTCTTTGGAGAAGGGTCATATTCGCCCGTCATCGTCGCCATTGGGAGCGGGGTTCTTTTTTGTGGCCAAGAAGGATGGTTCGCTGAGACCTTGTATTGATTACCGCCTTCTAAATAAAATTACGGTCAAATTTCAGTACCCCTTGCCGCTGCTGTCTGATTTGTTTGCTCGGATTAAAGGGGCTAGTTGGTTCACCAAGATAGATCTTCGTGGTGCGTATAATCTTGTGCGTATTAAACGGGGCGATGAATGGAAAACAGCATTTAATACGCCCGAAGGCCATTTTGAGTACCTGGTTATGCCATTCGGACTTTCTAATGCTCCATTAGTGTTTCAGTCCTTTATGCATGACATCTTCCGAGAGTACCTGGATAAATTCCTGATTTTATACTTGGATGATATTTTGGTCTTCTCGGATGATTGGGAGTCTCATGTGAAGCAGGTCAGAATGGTGTTCCAGGTCCTGCGTGCTAATTCTTTGTTTGTGAAGGGGTCAAAGTGTCTCTTTGGTGTTCAGAAGATTTCATTTTTGGGGTTCATTTTTTCTCCTTCTACTATCGAGATGGACCCTGTTAAAGTTCAGGCCATTTATGATTGGACTCAGCCAACATCTCTGAAGAGTCTGCAGAAGTTCCTGGGCTTTGCTAATTTTTATCGTCGCTTCATCGCTAATTTTTCTAGCATTGCTAAACCGTTGACTGATTTAACCAAGAAGGGTGCTGATGTGGTCAATTGGTCTTCTGCTGCTGTGGAAGCTTTTCAGGAGTTGAAGCGTCGTTTTTCTTCTGCCCCTGTGTTGTGCCAACCAGATGTTTCGCTTCCGTTCCAGGTCGAGGTTGATGCTTCCGAAATTGGAGCAGGGGCTGTTTTGTCGCAGAGAAGTTCTGATTGCTCGGTGATGAAACCATGCGCCTTCTTTTCCAGGAAATTTTCGCCTGCTGAGCGAAATTATGATGTTGGCAATCGAGAGTTGCTAGCCATGAAGTGGGCATTCGAGGAGTGGCGTCATTGGCTTGAAGGAGCTAAGCATCGCGTGGTGGTATTGACTGATCACAAAAACTTGACTTATCTCGAGTCTGCCAAACGGTTGAATCCTAGACAGGCTCGTTGGTCGCTGTTTTTCTCCCGTTTTGACTTTGTGGTTTCGTACCTTCCGGGCTCTAAAAATGTGAAGGCGGATGCCCTGTCTAGGAGTTTTGTGCCCAATTCTCCGGGTTTGCCTGAGCCGACGGGTATTCTCAAAGAGGGGGTAATTTTGTCTGCCATCTCCCCTGATTTGCGGCGGGTGCTGCAAAAATTTCAGGCTAATAGACCTGACCGTTGCCTAGCGGAGAAACTGTTTGTCCCTGATAGGTGGACGAATAAAGTTATCTCTGAGGTTCATTGTTCGGTGTTGGCTGGTCATCCTGGAATCTTTGGTACCAGAGATTTGGTGGCTAGATCCTTTTGGTGGCCGTCTCTGTCTCGGGATGTGCGTTCTTTTGTGCAGTCCTGTGGGATTTGTGCTCGGGCTAAGCCCTGCTGTTCTCGTGCCAGTGGGTTGCTTTTGCTCTTGCCGGTCCCGAAAAGGCCTTGGACACATATCTCTATGGATTTTATTTCGGATCTCCCCGTCTCTCAAAGAATGTCGGTCATTTGGGTGGTTTGTGATCGCTTCTCTAAGATGGTCCATTTGGTGCCCTTGTCTAAATTGCCTTCCTCCTCTGATTTGGTGCCGTTGTTTTTCCAGCATGTGGTTCGTTTACATGGCATTCCAGAGAACATCGTTTCTGACAGAGGTTCCCAGTTTGTTTCGAGGTTTTGGCGAGCCTTTTGTGCTAGGATGGGCATTGATTTGTCTTTTTCCTCGGCTTTCCATCCTCAGACAAATGGCCAGACTGAACGAACCAATCAGACCTTGGAAACATATCTGAGATGTTTTGTTTCTGCTGATCAGGATGATTGGGTGTCCTTTTTGCCTTTGGCTGAGTTCGCCCTTAATAATCGGGCCAGCTCGGCTACTTTGGTTTCGCCGTTTTTCTGCAATTCTGGGTTCCACCCTCGTTTCTCTTCAGGGCAGGTTGAGTCTTCGGACTGTCCTGGTGTGGATACTGTGGTGGATAGGTTGCAGCAGATCTGGACTCATGTAGTGGACAATCTGACTTTGTCCCAGGAGAAGACTCAACGTTTCGCTAACCGCAGGCGCTGTGTGGGTCCCCGACTTCGTGTTGGGGATTTGGTTTGGTTGTCATCTCGTTATATTCCTATGAAGGTTTCCTCTCCTAAATTTAAGCCTCGTTTCATTGGTCCATATAGAATTTCTGAGGTTCTTAATCCTGTGTCTTTTTGTTTGACTCTTCCAGCTTCTTTTTCCATCCATAACGTGTTCCATAGGTCATTGTTGCGGAGATACGTGGCACCTGTGGTTCCATCTATTGATCCTCTTGCTCCGGTTTTGGTTGAAGGGGAATTGGAGTATATAGTGGAGAAGATTTTGGATTCTCGTGTTTCGAGACGGAAACTCCAGTATCTGGTTAAGTGGAAAGGTTATGGTCAGGAAGATAATTCCTGGGTCTTTGCCTCTGATGTCCATGCTGCCGATCTGGTTCGTGCCTTTCATGTGGCTCATCCTGGTCGGCCTGGGGGCTCTGGTGAGGGTTTGGTGACCCCTCCTCAAGGGGGGGGGTACTGTTGTGAATTCTGTGGCCAAGCTCCCTCCTGTGGTCGAGAGTGGTATTTCGGCTGGTTCTGTCTATGAGCTTCCTTTGGTGGATGAGAGTGGTACTGCGGCTTCTGAGTTTCCTTCCTCAGGTGATGAGGTTAAGTCGTTAGGTGCTGCTCTATTTAACTCCACCTGGTGCTTTGATCCTGGCCTCCAGTCAATGTTCTAGTATTGGTCTTGCTTCCTCCTGGATCGTTCCTGTGGCCTGTCTATCCTGCATAAGCTAAGTTTTGCTTGTGTTATTTTTGTTTGCTATTTTTTCTGTCCAGCTTGCTATATTGGTTTTTCTTGCTTGCTGGAAGCTCTGAGACGCAGAGGGAGCACCTCCGTACCGTTAGTCGGTGCGGAGGGTCTTTTTGCCCATCTGCGTGGTTGTTTGTAGGTTTTTGTGTTGACCGCAAAGCTATCTTTCCTATCCTCGGTCTATTCAGTAAGTCGGGCCTCACTTTGCTAGATCTATTTCATCTCTGTGTTTGTATTTTCATCTTACTCACAGTCATTATATGTGGGGGCTGCCTTTTCCTTTGGGGAATTCCTCTGAGGCAAGGTAGGCTTATTTTTCTATCTTCAGGGCTAGTTAGTTTCTCAGGCTGTGCCGAGTTGCATAGGGAGCGTTAGGCGCAATCCACGGCTACCTCTAGTGTGGTGTGTTAGGATTAGGGATTGCGGTCAGCAGAGTTCCCACGTCTCAGAGCTCGTCCTTTGTTTTTGGTAATTGTCAGGTCACTTTGTGTGCTCTGAACTTCAATGTCCATTGTGGTTCTGAATTACCTGTTCATAACAGTGTAGCCAGTGACTTGAATCCCACTATTTGGATGGCTGCTGTTTCCCTGAATCCCATTAGCTGGATGGTTGCTGTTTCACTGTTCTGTCCTCACTAAATGAGGCAGGCTCATATGTAGCTATACAGGCAGCTAACCCGCTATACCGGAGTCCAATAAGGAGACTGTGGTTGATTCTGTGCTTTTATTGAACATAGTCGTACGTTGAAGCGATGAAACTGTAAACAATCATATACATACAATCAGTGCATGGTATAGCAGAAATACATACTACACATCTTGTACATTATGCATGAAAATTTACAAGGCTAGTGTCACGCTGTAAACGGTGATAAAGGGGCAGGACGGCGTACTGGAACCCGCACCTGTCCCTACTACTTAAATGGGGCCCTGGATTTCCCTTATCTCAGGGGGTACCTATGATGGTTAGGAGGCCCGAGCCGCCAGCGTATCCCTGTCTCCTGTGCAGGCCCTATCAGGGGCCCCCTCTCCCCCCAAAAGAGGTTGACTGCACCAGTGTAATAATACAACAAATAACAGGGTATACAGACAAGGTAACTAAAAGACTCAAACTCACCAAATGCTCACACAACCACAGAGGAAACACAGAGAAGGGAAGAGAAGGAATAAACTTAGGAAGGAAAACAGGTTTAACATGCAACCAAAACTGCAGACACCAATCTCTGTAAATAAACCTCCAACACCAACACTATGCTCCTTCAACCTCCAAGTCAGGCAGTAGAACTGATCACTGACACTAGCTGAAGTCAGGACTGGGTCTATATAGAGGATCAGATTACAAAATCCACTTCAGCTGAGAGACCCAGCTCTCAGCAACTTAACAAAAAGGTTAACTCCTGCACTGCTGGCACAAAGCAGCAAGGTCAGAATACAGGTGAAGAGCTTCTGTTCACTGTGTGTGAACGAGGCCCAGAGCGCTGCGGTTCTCTGGAACCTCTGTTGCGGTAGCCCAGGGACAGTACCCCCCCTTCTACGAGGGACCTCCGGAACCTCAGGACCAGGTTTCTCAGGATGAGCTGTATGAAATGCCCGAACCAACCTAACCGCATGGACATCGGCAGCAGGTACCCACATCCTTTCCTCAGGACCGTACCCTCTCCAGTGTACCAGATATTGTAGGGATCGACAAACTAAACGATAATCCATAACCTTGGAAATCTGGAACTCGAGACTTACATCAACAAGGACCGGAGATGGAGGTGAAGGGGACTGATTGGATGGCGCCACAACCTTTTTGAGTAAGGAGCGATGAAAAACATTATGGATCTTAAATGACTGAGGTAAAGCCAGCCGAAAAGCAACAGAATTCACGACGGCCACAATCCGATAAGTGCCAATGAACCTAGGGCCCAATTTCCATGAGGGAACTCTCATTAATATTTTTCGAGGACAACCAAACCCAATCACCCACACACAGGTCCGGACCTTCCACACGTCTCCGATCAGCCGCATTCTTATACCTGGAACCCATCTTCTTTAATTTATCAAGAACCCCTTGCCATACGGACGTGATGGATGAAGAAAACCTGTCCTCTTCAGGAACACCTGAGGAATCCCTCCTATTAAATGCACTAGATTGAGGATGAAAACCATATGCCCCGAAAAACGGGGACTTACCAGTGGACTCATGAGTACGATTGTTTATAGCAAATTCTGCTAATGGTAAGTACTTAACCCAGTCCTCTTGATTCTCTGAGATGAAACACCTGAGATAAGTCTCAAGATTTTGATTTACGCGTTCAGTCTGACTATTGGATTGAGGATGAAAAGCTGAAGAAAACGACAAATGGGTCCCCAGCCGGCTGCAGAAAGCCCTTCAAAACTTAGAAATAAACTGCACCCCACGGTCTGAGACAATATCTGAAAAAATAACATGCAGTCTCACAACCTCCTTAATAAAGACCTGCGCCAGAGTCTTAGCATTTGGTAATGCGGGGAGCGCAATGAAATGAGACATCTTGCTAAATCTATCAACTACGACTAAAATAACTGTATTACCCCCCGAAACCGGTAAGTCAATGATGAAATCTATTGATAAATGAGTCCAAGGTCTATTGGGAATCTCCAAAGGTTGGAGAGACCCAGACGGGCGAGAACGAGAGGACTTGGAATGCGTACACACATTGCAGGTGGCGACATATTCCTGTACATCATGTCTTGCCCCAGACCACCAAAAACGCCGAGTGAGTAGGTCCGCGGTAACCTTACTTCCAGGGTGTCCGGCCAAAACTGAGTCATGATGCTCATTTATGACCCTGAGACGGAGATTAGCTGGAACAAAAAGTTTACCTAACGGACAGGCTGCTGGGGCGTCCCCCTGTGCCTCTACCACCTCTTTCTCAAGATCAGAATTAATTGCGGCGACAACTATACCCTTCTGCAGTATAGGACCTGGTTCACAATTATCCCCACCCCCCGTGAAACGGGATAATGCATCAGCCTTGACATTCTTATTTCCTTGCCGGTATGTAATGTAGAAATTGAACCTGGTGAAGAACAGAGACCATCTTGCCTGCCTAAGTGTAAGACGCTTTGCAGATTCTAAATACAACAGATTTTTGTGATCTGTGATCACCATGACAGGGTGAAGTGCTCCCTCTAAAAAATGACGCCATTCCTCAAATGCCCATTTAATTGCCAACAGCTCCCTGTTACCAATGTCATAATTCTTCTCCGTGGGAGATAATTTTCTTGAGAAAAATGCACATGGATGCCACTTACTCGGAGAAATCCCCTGAAACAATACAGCTCCCACCCCTACCTCAGAGGCATCCACCTCTACCACAAATGGCTGAGTGATGTCAGGCTGTATTAATATGGGAGCAGTGGTAAAACACTCTTTCAAAGTTTCAAAAGCTTTACTGGCCGCACTGGACCATACGGAGAAATCCGTGCCCCTCTTCGTCATGTCTGTCAATGGTTTGGCTACCACTGAAAAGTCTTTAATAAATTTGCGATAGAAATTTGCAAAACCTAAAAACCTCTGTAAAGCCTTAAGGTCCTCAGGACGATCCCACTCAAAGACCGCCCTGACCTTAGCCGGATCCATACGAAAACCTGTGGAGGATAAGAAATAACCCAGAAACGGAATCTCTTTGACCGCGAACATGCATTTCTCAAGTTTGGCAAACAGTTTATTGTCCCTGAGTATCTGAAGGACCTGCCGTACATGATCCTGATGAGACTCGAGGTCAGGGGAATAAATTAAGATGTCATCCAGATATACCACCACAAACCTACCTATTAAGTGACTAAATATATCATTGACAAAGTGTTGAAACACAGCAGGAGCATTACTTAACCCAAAAGGCATAACCAAGTTCTTGTAATGTCCCTCTGGAGTATTAAACGCCGTCTTCCATTCATCCCCCTCCTTCATCCGAATGAGATTATATGCCCCCTGAGGTGTAATTTGGAGAACCATTTAGCCCCCACAATTTGGTTAAAGAGATCCGGAATAAGAGGGAGCGGAAAAGAATCCCGAACCGTAATTTGATTCAATTCACGGAAGTCTAAGCATGGGCGTAAACCCCTGTCCTTCTTCTATACAAAGAAGAACCCAGCAGCAATGGGTGATGACGAGGGTCTGATATGACCCTTGGCCAGACTCTCCATGATATAGTCCTTCATGACCTGTCTCTCTGGGGCAGAGATGTTGTATAAACTACTCTTAGGCAGTTTAGCACCAGGAATGAGACGTATGGCGCAATCATAAGGACGGTGTGGAGGTAGCTCTTGACTCCCCTCCTCAGAGAATACATCCTCAAAATCTGAGATGAACTCTGGCAAAGCCTGAGAACTCATTCCGGCCAGCCGAGTGCTCAGGCAATGTTCCTGACAAAACTCACTCCATCTAGTAATGTCCCGAGTCTGCCAGTCTAACACCGGGTTGTGTAACGTGAGCCATGGTAAACCGAGAATTACAGGTGATGGCAAACCCCCCAACACATACTATTTGTTGGCTCACCCCACGGACGATCTGAGTGAAAGTCCCCTGGCTCAAAGGTGCAGAGTCAATAGAAATTATAGGCATGGGTCTAGACAACTCTTGAGTCTTAAGCCCATGTGCCTGAACAAACCCAGCATCAATTAAATCAAACCTTGCCCCAGAGTCCAGAAAGGCAGAGATATTGAGCCTACTTTCACCAAGGCGAATCTCGGCTGGTAGGAAAAATTGAGGTTTACCTAAGGATGAAATTAGTACACCCGAGTTGCCAACCTCCCCACAACCCGGGCTCAATAGTTTTCCGGCAGTTGTCTTCTAGAAGGACACACATTCACATAATGACCCCTTCTGCCACAAAAAAACATGTACCTTCCTTACGCCGTACTACTGCAGCCCCCTTAGAACGAGTAGCGCCACCCAACTGCATAGGTTCTCCTAGTGACTCAGATTCTGGTGAGTCCAAATCTGAATTACCCTTGAATAGCGGCGATTCATTAAGTCTCTGGCACAGGCGGCGGTCCACACGGATCGCAAGAGATATAGCTGCCTCCAGTGTGGTTGGTGTCTCCCGTAGGGTGAAGGCATCTTTTATTTTATCAGATAGGCCCTGATAAAATTGACTGCGGAGTGCAGGGTCATTCCACATTGTGTCAGTAGCCCATCTCCGAAACTCAGAGCAGTACTCCTCTACTGGCCGGTCTCCCTGTGTAAGATGGCATATTGTGGACTCAGTGAGGGAGACGCGGTCAGGATCATCATACACTTGACCTAAGGCTCGAAAAAACTCCTCCACAGTCCGTAACGGCAAAGCGTCAGCAGGAAGTGAAAAAGCCCAGGCCTGAGGGTCACCTTGTAGGAGCGATACTACAATACCAACCCTCTGCTCCTCTGAACCAGAAGTGTGAGGACGCAACCTAAAATACAATTTACAGGCCTCCCTGAAAGTAACAAATTTGTCACGCCCCCAGAGAACCTGTCAGGTAACGCAATTTTAGGCTCCAGCAAAGCTTGTGGAGGTGTAGCAACCCCTGCAGTGGCCACTGGAGTGCGCTGTACAACCGCCGAGTGGAAGTCAGCAACCTCTAGACTGAGTTGCTGCATTTGTCCAGCTAAAGCAGCAATGGGGTCCATATTGGACCAAGAAAAATTTTTAAGGTCAGTGATACTGTCACACCGTAAACGGCGATAAAGGGGCAGGACGGCGTACTGGAACCCATACCTGTCCCTACCACTTAAATGGGGCCTCGGCTTTCCCTTATCTCGGGGGTACCTATTATGGTTAGGAGGCCTGAGCCGCCAGCGTATCCCTGTCTCCTGTGCAGGCCCTATCAGGGGCCCCCTCTCCCCCAAAAGGAGGTGGACTGCACCAGTGTAATAATACAACCAATAACAGGGTATACAAACAAGGTAACTAAAAGTCTCAAACTCACCAAATGCTCACACAATCCACAGAGGAAACACAGAGAAGGGAAGGGAAGGAATAAACTTAGGAAGGAAAACAGGTTTAACAAGCAACCAAAACAGCAGACACCAATCTCTGTAAATAAACCTCCAACACTATGCTCCTTCAACCTCCAAGTCAGGCAGCAGAACTGATCACTAACACTAGCTGAAGTCAGGACTGGGTCTATATAGAGGATCAGATTACAAAATCCACTTCAGCTGAGAGAGACCCTGCTCTCAGCAATAAGGTTAACTCCTGCACTGCTGGTACAAAGCAGCCAGGTCAGAATACAGGTAAAGAGCTTCTGTTCACTGTGTGTGAATGAGGCCCAGAGCGCTGCGGTTCTCTGGAACCTCTCTGTCGCGGTAGCCCCGTGACAGCTAGTAACTGAACTAGGAGTAAAACTGACTAAGCTAGGCTAATATTAGAGCAGAAATTACCTACAGAAAGCATAAAGACATACCGGCAATGCAATCGCAAGGGGGATGAAGTGAAAGCGTCTTGCCTTGAAAGCAGAATGAAGGAAATGAAAGAAAATGGAGGGAGATGGAGGCTGAGCTACCATAATGCATTGCAAAGGGGGGGGGGGGGGGGGAGGAATCAGACATGGAAAATAGAAAAAACAGAAAATATAACTGTGAACATGACTCTGACCGCTAGAGGGAGCCAAAACACTACAGACAAATAAAGGTATGAATATATCAGTTCCTGCATACTCATACTACTGAGAAAACTGCAAATTATGCAAACAGATAATTAATCAGAGGTAACAAATTAGATGGCGGAGACAGAATAGGGCCTACTATCTGAATACACAGGTTCTACCAGGGCCTGGTAGTCTTTACCGCTGAGGCCTATTGCTGCCCAACACCAGATTAACATTTCACTCCTGAGGGGTTTTGCAATGGCGATCGGATCACGCACTGTGACACATCCAACTTCTCCACCAGATAATTCTACCTGTTGTATCTGCATCAGGGCTCTGATTTCTTTTTGCTGGACATGCTGCTCACTGGAACCAGCAGTTTCGGCCACCTGTTGT